>NC_135232.1:780791274-781091274 GCF_051348905.1 Ranitomeya variabilis
TCATTTCCTCTTACCTCACCGTTATTATTTGTGGGGGGCTTGTATCCTACTTTTGGGGTCCTTTCTCTGGAGGCAAGAGAGGTCTTTGTTTTCCTCTTCTAGGGGTAGTTAGTTCTCCGGCTGGCGCGAGACATCTAGCGACCAACGTAGGCATGTTCCCCGGCTACTTCTAGTGTTGGCGTTAGGAGTAGATATATGGTCAACCCAGTTACCACTGCCCTATGAGCTGGATTTTTGTACTTCGCAGACTTACCTATTTCTCTGAGACCCTCGCCATTGGGGTCATAACAGTTAAGCAAATGAGGCCCGCTAACGCTAGATAGCAGAAAATAGCAAGGGATCTGTGCGGTCAGTAAAAAACCCTATGCAAAAATATCCACGCAGAGAATGCGAGAACCCCCACACCAACTAACGATGTGGGGGGAGCAACTCAGCACCCCAGAGCACCAGCAAGCAGGGAAATCACATATTAGCAAGCTGGACAAAAACTCATCATATACTAGGAAACATCTTGAACACAGATGAGCAAAAATAAGCAAACAGAACTTAGCTTCTCTTGGAGAGACTGATAACGGATGTAGACAGGAGCAATCAGAATAGCACTGAATACAACGGCAACAGGCAAGGAATGAAGGACCAGGTGGATTAAATAGAAACCTAACTAGCAGATGACGAGACAGGTGATCCTGCCAGAAACCTGCAAAATAACAAAAAGAGCCACCAGGAGGAGCCCAAAGAGAGAACTCACACAGTACCACTCATGACCACAGGAGGGAGCCCGGAAACAGAGTTCACAACAGCAACCATGTCGACTTCCTTGTCCGAGCACAGGATTCAGCTATCCCTACAACAGGCCTTGGAACACAAGCACAAATATGGAGCCACTCATTAATTGGCCTAAACACTAAACAATCACATTTCAAGATTCCTTGCCCTGGAGATGTTGCTGTTTAGGCTTGTGAGGCCTTTTGCAACCTAATGGGGGCAGCCGTCCCTTGGTACTCGCTACCCAGCCGATACTATTTATCCAGGAAAGCCATACCCACCTCACACCAGCATGTGTCCCATAACATTACCTGTGCCCTGTCTAATGTAGTTACTCGGAAGGTCCACTTAACAACTGACACGTGAACAAGTGCTTGTGTTCCTGCACCCCTTCCATTTCAGAATTTACAACAGCTGACATGTGCCCTCAATGGGCGCGAGTGGAATCGAGATCTGCCCGCGCCCATTAACTAGTTAAATGCCGCTGTAAAACTCTGACAGGAGCATTTAACAAGCGTTGCCGGCCGCGTGGCGGTAGTACGCACATTGCTGTAATTCAGCTACATAGAGGTTATCTGTGCATCACCTCTATGTAGCAGAGGCGATCTAGTAGTGGATGCTTCTAGCCTCCCATGGAGGATATTGAAGCATGCCAAAATAAAAAAAAATGTGTTTATAAATATTAAAAAATATATATCTATATATATAATTGTCTAAGGTCCACTTCCGTCTGTCTGTCACGGAAATCCCGCGTCGCTGATTGGTCACGGCCGGCTGGGCGTGACCAATCAGCGACAGGCACAGTCCGGCCGTGAATTGGCCCCTCCCTACTCCCCTCCCTTCCCTCCAGTCAGTGCCCCCTCGATACTCCCCTCCAGTCAGCGCCCACATAGCATTTTAGCAGTCCGTTAAATGGACTGCATTACACCGCGGCATAACGCGGTGTCACGCAGTCCGTTAACGCTGACATTAACCCTGTAAGTGTGACCAACGTTTTACTATTGATGCTGCCTATGCAGCATCAATAGTAAAAACATATAATGCTAAAAATAATAGTAAAAAAAAATCATTAAATTCTCACCTTCCGGCACCCGCGGCAGCCTTTCCCGCTCCTCGCAATGCTCCGGTCCCAATAATGCATTGCAGCAATGAACCCAGATGACGTAGCGGTCTCGCGAGACCGCTACATCATCACGGGTTATTGCCGCAAGGTATTACTGGGAACGGAGCATCGTTAGGAACATCGCAAAAGGCCTGGGCTGGATCCAGGGGCTGCTGGAAGGTGAGTATATAACTATTTTTTATTTTAATTATTGTTTTAACAGGGATATGGTGCCCACATTGCTATATACTACATGGGCTGTGCAATATAATACGTGGGCTGTGCAATATAATACGTGGGCTGTGCAATATACTACGTGGGCTGTGCAATATACTGTGTGGGCTGTGTTATATACTGTGTGGGCTGTGCTATATACTACGTGGCTGTGCAATATACTACGTGGCTGTGCAATATACTATGCGGGCTGTGCTATATACTACGGGGCTGTGCAATATACTACGTGGCTGTGCAATATACTACGTGGCTGTGCTATATACTACGTGGCTGTGTTATATACTATGTAGCTGTGCTATATACTACGTGGATGTGCTATATACTACGTGGCTGTGCTATATACTACATGGGCTGTGTTATATACTATGTGGGCTGTGAGACTCTTTCGCCCGGGGCCCTCAAAAACCTGGAGCTCATCCTGGCTTCACTGATTGGTCGTGCCTGGCCAGCCGTGAACAATCAGTGACAGATGCAGTCCGTCCGTGAATTGGCGTGGGATTTGAACAACGTTTCGCTAATTAGTCGATCCCGGATGGCCGAATCATGTGTATTCATTGCATTATTTTGAAATCTTCATAAATAAACTACATACATATTCTAGAATACCCGATGCGTTATAATCGGGCCACCATCTAGTATATATATAAAAGTTCAAATCACCACCCTTTCGCCCCAATCAAAATAAAACAATAAAAAAATCAAACCTACAGATATATGGTACTGCCGAGTTCAGAATCGCCCGATCTATCAAGAAAAAAAAAGGATTAACCTGATCGCTAAACGGTGTAGCGAGAAAAAAATTAAAACACCAAAATTACGTTTTTTTGGTTGCCACGACATTGTATTAAAATGCAATAATGGGCGATCAAAAGAACGTTTCTGCACAAAAGTGGTATATTTAAAATCGTTAGCCCGGCATGCAAAAAATAAGCCCTCACCCAACCCCAGATCATGAAAATTGGGGAAGGTACCAGTATTGGAATATTGCACCATTTTTTTTTTTTTTTTTAGCAAAATTTGGAAAACAATTTTTTAGATAAAAGAGAACCTAGACATGTTTGGTGTCTATGAACTCATAATAACATACAGAATCATAACAGCAGGTCAGTTTTAGCATTTAGTGAACCTACCAAAAAAGCCAAACAAAAAATAAGTGTGGGATTGCACTTTTTTTTGCAATTTCATAGCACTTGGAATTTTTTTCCAGTTTTCTTTTACATGACATGGTATCGTTCAAAAGTACAACTCGTCCTGCAAAAAAGAAGCCCTCATATGGCCATATTGATGGAAAAATAAAATAGTTATGGCTCTGGAAATAAGGGGAGCGAAAAACGAAAATGAAAAAAGCCCCCGGGGTTAAGGGGTTAAACTCATATGTTTACGTGACAAACAGCACACTGTGGCAGAGTTATTGAAAGGTTTAACAGACCAGACAGATCTGTGGCTCTGGTCGCTGAACCTACAACCTTGCATGGTCATGTGTGCCAATGGCCATAACCTGGTGGCGAGTCTGAAGCTTGGCAACCTTGCACAGGTACCATGCCTTGCCCACGTGCTCAATTTAGTGGCTCAGCGCTTTCCAAAAACCTACCTACCCCAATTTGCCGGAGCTACTTGTCAAGGTACACTAGTTTTACAGTGTTGGCGCAGCGTTTGCAACTCCCACATCACAGACTGGTTTGTGTCATGATCTCTGCAGGCAGAGATCATAGCAAGCCTATAGAGGGACAAGCTCTCGGAAGATGGAACTATACTGACCATGAACTAAGCCTGCCGCGCAACTAGAAATAGCCAGGTAGCATTTCCTATTTATCGCTAGATGCCCAGCTCTGGCCTAAGACCTAAATAGCTAGCAGAGGGAAATATAAGACCTGGCTCACCTCTAGAGAAATATTCCAAAGAAGACAGTAGCCCCCCACATATAATGACGGTGAGTTCAGATGAAACAACAAACGTAGCAGGAAAATAGTCTTAGCAAATTTGAGGTCCGCTTACTAGATAGCAGAAGACAGATAGTATACTTTCATGGTCAGCAGAAAAACACTAACAAAACACCATCCAGAGATTACCTTAAACTCTGGCATTAACTCATAACGCCAGAGTAGCAATCCCTGATCAACGAGAGCTTTCCAGACACAGTAACAAAACTTCAGCTGTGAACTGGAACAAATAGGCAAAACAAAACATGGACAAAAGTCCAACTTATCTAGTAGTTGTCTAGAAGCAGGAACAAGCACTGAGAGGCATCAGATAACATTGTTGACCGGCAAGAAACCACCAGAGAAATGAGCTTAAATAGCGACACCCACTACTGATGGAACCAGGTGAAACAGGAAAGAGGATGACAAGTCCAATTCCACAAGCGGCCACCGGGGGAGCCCAGAATCCAAATTCACAACAGTACCCCCCCCTCAAGGAGGGGGCACCGAACCCTCACCAGATCCACCAGGGCGACCAGGATGAGCCCTATGGAAGGCACGAACAAGATCAGAAGCATGAACATCAGATGCATTGACCCAAGAATTATCCTCCTGGCCGTAACCCTTCCAGTTGACCAGATACTGGAGTTTCCGTCTGGAAACACGAGAGTCCAAAATTTTCTCCACAACGTACTCCAACTCACCCTCAACCAACACCGGAGCAGGAGGCTCAACTGAAGGTACAACAGGTACCTCATACCTGCGCAATAACGACCGATGAAAAACGTTATGAATGGAAAAGGACGCAGGGAGGTCCAAACGGAAAGAAACAGGATTAAGAATCTCCAATATTCTATAAGGGCCGATGAACCGAGGTTTAAACTTAGGAGAAGAGACCCTCATAGGGACAAAACGAGAAGACAACCACACTAAATCTCCAACACAAAGCCGAGAACCAACACGACGATGACGGTTGGCAAAACGCTGAGTCTTCTCCTGGGACAACTTCAAATTGTCCATAACCTGCCCCCAGATGTGATGCAATCTCTCCACCACCGCATCCACTCCAGGACAATCCGAGGATTCCACCTGACCGGAGGAAAATCGAGGGTGAAACCCCGAATTACAGAAAAACGGGGACACCAAGGTGGAAGAACTGGCCCGATTATTGAGGGCGAACTCTGCCAATGGCAAAAAAGCAACCCAATCATCCTGGTCAGCAGAGACAAAACACCTCAGATATGTCTCAAGGGTCTGATTAGTCCGCTCGGTCTGGCCATTAGTCTGAGGGTGAAAAGCAGATGAAAAAGACAAATCTATGCCCATCCTAGCACAGAATGCCCGCCAAAATCTAGACACAAATTGGGTACCTCTGTCAGAAACAATATTCTCAGGAATACCGTGCAATCGGACAACATTCTGAAAAAACAGAGGAACCAACTCAGAAGAAGAAGGCAACTTGGGCAGAGGAACCAAATGGACCATTTTAGAGAAACGGTCACAGACCACCCAGATGACAGACATCTTCTGGGAAACAGGCAGATCTGAAATAAAATCCATCGAGATGTGTGTCCAAGGCCTCTTAGGAATAGGCAAGGGCAACAGCAGTCCGCTAGCCCGAGAACTACAAGACTTGGCCCGAGCACAAACGTCACATGACTGCACAAAGACTCGCACATCTCGTGACAGGGAAGGCCACCAGAAGGATCTTGCCACCAAATCCCTGGTACCAAAAATTCCGGGATGACCTGCCAATGCAGAAGAATGTACCTCAGAGATGACTCTGCTGGTCCAATCATCCGGAACAAACAGTCTATCAGGCGGACAACGATCCGGTCTATCCGCCTGAAACTCTTGCAAGGACCGCCGCAGATCAGGAGAAACGGCCGACAAAATTACTCCCTCCCTAAGGATACCTGTGGGTTCAGAATTACCAGGAGAGTCCGGGTCAAAACTCCTAGAAAGGGCATCTGCCTTAACATTCTTAGAACCCGGTAGGTATGACACCACAAAATTAAAGCGAGAAAAAAATAAAGACCAGCGCGCCTGTCTAGGATTCAGGCGTCTGGCAGTCTCAAGATAAATCAAATTTTTGTGGTCAGTCAATACCACCACCTGATGCCTAGCCCCCTCGAGCCAATGGCGCCACTCCTCAAACGCCCACTTCATGGCCAAAAGCTCCCGATTCCCAACATCATAATTCCGCTCTGCGGGCGAAAATTTGCGAGAAAAGAAGGCACAAGGCCTAATGACGGAGCAGTCGGAACCTTTCTGCGACAACACTGCCCCAGCTCCGATCTCCGAAGCGTCAACCTCAACCTGAAAAGGCAGATTCACATCAGGCTGACGCAACACAGGGGCAGAGGCAAAACGGCGCTTAAGCTCCTGAAAGGCCTCTACAGCATGAGGGGACCAATTAGCAACATCAGCGCCTTGTCTGGTCAAATCAGTCAGTGGTTTAACGACATCCGAAAAACCAGCAATAAATCGGCGGTAAAAGTTGGCAAAGCCCAAAAATCTCTGAAGACCCTTAAGAGAGGAGGGCTGAGTCCAGTCACAAATAGCTTGCACCTTGACGGGATCCATCTCAATGGAAGAGGGAGAAAAAATATACCCCAAAAAGGAAATTTTCTGGACCCCAAAAACGCACTTAGACCCCTTCACACATAAAGAATTAGACCGCAGAACCTGAAAAACTCTCCTGACCTGCTGGACATGAGAGTCCCAGTCATCAGAAAAAATCAGAATATCATCCAGATATATTATCATAAATTTATCCAGAAAATCGCGGAAAATATCATGCATAAAAGACTGGAAAACTGAAGGGGCATTAGAAAGACCAAAAGGCATGACCAAATACTCAAAGTGGCCCTCGGGCGTATTAAATGCGGTCTTCCACTCATCCCCCTGCCTGATCCGCACCAAATTATACGCCCCACGAAGATCAATTTTAGAGAACCACTTAGCACCCTCTATACGAGCAAACAAATCAGTAAGCAATGGCAATGGGTATTGATACCTAACAGTGATCTTATTCAGAAGCCGATAATCAATACATGGTCTCAAAGAGCCGTCTTTTTTTGAGACAAAGAAAAACCCAGCTCCCAAGGGAGAAGAAGATGGACGAATATGTCCCTTTTCCAAAGACTCCTTTATATATTCCCGCATAGCAGCATGTTCCGGCACAGACAAATTAAACAAACGACCCTTTGGATATTTACAACCCGGTATCAAATCTATGGCACAATCGCACTCACGGTGCGGAGGTAACGACCCAAGCTTGGGTTCGTCAAAGACGTCTTGATAATCAGAGAGGAACTCAGGGACTTCAGAGGGAATGGACGACGAAATAGAAACCAAAGGTACGTCCCCATGAATACCCTTACATCCCCAGCTCAACACAGACACTGCTCTCCAGTCCAAGACTGGGTTGTGAGACTGCAACCATGGCAATCCCAGTACCAAATCGTCATGTAAATTATACAGCACCAGGAAACGAATAATCTCCTGGTGATCCGGATTGATACGCATGGTTACTTGTGTCCAGTATTGTGGTTTATTATTAGCCAATGGGGTGGAGTCAATCCCCTTCAGAGGAATAAGAGTCTCCAAAGGCTCTAAATCAAAACCACAACGATTGGCAAAGGACCAATCCATAAGACTCAGAGCGGCGCCAGAGTCAACATAGGCGTCCGTGGCAATGGATGACAAAGAACAAATCAGGGTTACAGACAAAATAAACTTAGACTGAATGGTGCCAATGGAAACAGACTTATCAAGCTTCTTTGTACGCCTAGAGCATGCTGATATAACATGAGTAGAATCCCCACAATAGAAACACAATCCATTCTTCCGTCTAAAATTCTGTCGCTCGCTCCTGGACAGAATTCTATCACACTGCATACTTTCTGGCGTCTTTTCCATAGACACCGCCAGATGGTGCACCGGTTTGCGCTCCCGCAGACGCCTATCAATCTGAATAGCCATTGTCATGGACTCATTCAGACCTGCAGGCAAAGGGAACCCCACCATAACATCCTTAACGGCATCAGAGAGACCTTCTCTGAAAGTTGCCGCCAAGGCGCACTCATTCCACTGAGTAAGCACAGACCATTTACGGAATTTTTGGCAGAAAACTTCAGCTTCGTCTTGCCCCTGAGATAGTGCCATCAAAGTTTTTTCTGCCTGAAGTTCCAAATGAGGTTCCTCATAAAGCAAGCCCAAGGCCAGAAAAAACGCATCCACATCGCGTAACGCAGGATCCCCTGCTGGCAATGAGAAGGCCCAATCTTGAGGGTCACCCCTGAGCAAGGAAATCACAATCCTAACCTGCTGAGCAGGGTCTCCAGCTGAACGAGACTTCAGGGACAAATAAAGCTTACAATTATTTCGGAAATTCTGGAAGCTAGCTCTATTCCCTGTGAAGAACTCCGGCAAAGGAATTCTCGGCTCAGATACCGGAGCATGTACCACAAAATCTTGTAAATTTTGTACTTTCGTGATGAGATTATTCAAACCCGCAGTTACACTCTGGAGATCCATTATTGTCAGGTGCACACAGAGCATACAGAGATTAGGAGGAGAGAGAGAAAAAAGACTGCAGCAAGGCAGACTGGAGGAAAAAAAAAAAAAAAAAATTCCAGCAGACTTCTTATAACTCTCCTTTCTCAACCTGGGTCTTTAACACTTTATGGGCCGGTCAAACTGTCATGATCTCTGCAGGCAGAGATCATAGCAAGCCTATAGAGGGACAAGCTCTCGGAAGATGGAACTATACTGACCATGAACTAAGCCTGCCGCGCAACTAGAAATAGCCAGGTAGCATTTCCTATTTATCGCTAGATGCCCAGCTCTGGCCTAAGACCTAAATAGCTAGCAGAGGGAAATATAAGACCTGGCTCACCTCTAGAGAAATATTCCAAAGAAGACAGTAGCCCCCCACATATAATGACGGTGAGTTCAGATGAAACAACAAACGTAGCAGGAAAATAGTCTTAGCAAATTTGAGGTCCGCTTACTAGATAGCAGAAGACAGATAGTATACTTTCATGGTCAGCAGAAAAACACTAACAAAACACCATCCAGAGATTACCTTAAACTCTGGCATTAACTCATAACGCCAGAGTAGCAATCCCTGATCAACGAGAGCTTTCCAGACACAGTAACAAAACTTCAGCTGTGAACTGGAACAAATAGGCAAAACAAAACATGGACAAAAGTCCAACTTATCTAGTAGTTGTCTAGAAGCAGGAACAAGCACTGAGAGGCATCAGATAACATTGTTGACCGGCAAGAAACCACCAGAGAAATGAGCTTAAATAGCGACACCCACTACTGATGGAACCAGGTGAAACAGGAAAGAGGATGACAAGTCCAATTCCACAAGCGGCCACCGGGGGAGCCCAGAATCCAAATTCACAACAGGTTTGCAACTTGCCCACATGCTAGAACTCAACATGGCATATGTTAGCAAGGTTTTGTGAGCCTGCAGAGAGCAGAAGTTGAATACCAGCTACAACATGCCCATCAGTATTCCACTCAGCCTCAGCACATAACAATTGACAATTGTCCATTGATGTCTGACATCTGTGCGGTATTCCAAAACTTTGAGGAATCAACCTAGATGGTGAGAGGCGATTATTACATAATTAGCATGACTATCCAGCTTCTGTGTCTACTGAAATGCTTGCTGCTCACAAGGAAAGATGAAGCTTTGCATGCGGGGCAGCACGGTGGCTTAGTGGTTAGCACTGCAGCCTTGCAGTGCTGGAGTCCCGTGTTCAAAACCCACCAAGGACAACATCTGCAAAGAGTTTGTATGTTCTCTCCATGTTTGCGTGGGTTTCCTCCGGGCACTCCGGTTTCCTCCCACATTCCAAAGACATACTGATAGGGAATTTAGACTGTGAGCCCCATTGGGGACGATAATGTCTGTAAAGTGCTGCAAAATATGTTAGCGATATATAAAAAAAATAAAGAAAAAAATAAAGATGCGGACCAGGTGGCAATGGAGGAAGAAAGTAGACAGGGTGATACTACCCAGTCCTGCCTCAGCTCATCTTCTCAGCACGAATTGGGTGATAATGAGGAGAAGGAGGCTGAGGAGGAACAGAAGATGATTACTTGAGCTACAGATGGTACTATCAACACCAACTTCTTGTCAGTTCAGCATGAATGGCCCGAAGAGGAGATGGAAAGTCATCCTCCTGGTGCGGACAGTGAAATCTTGACCGTTGGGAGTCTGGCACACATGGCTGACTTTAGGTCCCGCTACCTTTCATGTGACCCTTGCATTAGATGAATTTTGGGCACCACTTGCTACTGGTTGTTTACTCTACTCAAGTTCAACCCATGCTACATTTCATCTCTCCCTCCTGCGGTGGAGAGGGCTACTAAAATGGTGTAATACCAGAAGGCCTTAGTAGAATTGGTATAAAAATTCCCATTTGGCAATGCTAGCAGCAGAAATCAGAGATAGAGAGGAGGGAGACACACAACAGTTCCAGCAGCGGCAGGGGAACACTATCAAATGTTTGGGACAGTTTCATCAAACCCTCCCAGCGACCAGGCAGTAGTTTGCAGGGTATTCTGACAAGGAAGGAAAGTTAATGAAGATGGTAAATGAGTACCTAGCTGACTATTCTAGCATTCCTCCGTGATTTGGTGTCCAAGCTGGACACGTGGCTGAACTGTCCCTCTATGCCATGGAGGTGCTGGCCCACCCTGCCGCTAGTGTTTTGTCAGAGCGGGTTTTTAGTGCTGCTGGGGGCATAATAACTGATAGGAGCATCCGACTGTGAAAATGCTGACATGATATCCTTCCATAAGCTTCTCACAATAGCTGGTTTGAATTTTGGCCCATTCCTCCTGATAAAACTGATGTAACTGATCCAGGTTTGTAGGTCACCTTGCTCGCACCTGCCTTTTCAGCTTTGGCCATAAATTTTCAATTGGATTGAGATTAGGGCTTTATGATAGCCACTCTAAAACATTTACTTTGTTATCCTTAAACCACTTTGTTACCATTTTGGCAGTATGCTTTGGGTCATTGTCTATTTGGAAGACCCATTTCCGCCAAAGCTTTAACTTCCTGGCTGATGTCTTGAGATGTTGCTTCAGTATTGCCACAATCTTCTTTGCTCATGATGCCATCTATTTTGTGAAGTGCACCACTCCTTCCTGCAGCAAAACAACCCCACAACATGATGCTGCCACCCTAGTGTTTCACCTTTGGGATGGTGTTCTTAGGCTTCCAAGCTTCTCCCTTTTTCCTTCAAATGTAACGATGGTCATTATGCGCAAAAAGTTAAATTTCAGTTTCATCAGACCACAGGACATGTCTACAAAAGTTAAGGTCTTTGTTCCTGTTTACATTTGCAAACATTAATCTGGCTTTTTTATGTTTCTTTTGGAGTAATGGTTTCTTCATGGCAGTACTCATTTCACTGTGGATATTGACACAATCTTACCAGCTTCCACTATCATCTTCACAAGGTCTTTCGCGTTTGTCATTAGGTTGATATACACACGCCGGACAAAAGCACGTTCATCTCTGGGACACAGAACCCATCTGCTTCCTGAGCGGTATGATGGCTGGACATTCCCATCTTGTTTGTACGTGCGTTCAATAGTTTGTACAGATGAATGAGGCACTTTCAGGTATCTTGAAATTGTACCCAAGGATGAGCCAGACATGGGCAAGTCCACAGTTCTCTTCCTGATATTTTGGCTGATTTCTTGAGACTTTCCCATGACGCTACACAAAGAAGAAGTGTGTTTCATGTGTGCATTAAAAAACATCTACAGGTGTGTCTCTAATTAACTCAGATGTTGCCAAAAAACCTCAGGTGTGTCTCTAATTAACTCAGATGTTGCCAAAAAACCTATCAGAAGCTTCCAAACACATGGCATCATCATATGGGCAGTCCAAATTTTTTTTTAAAGGCAACGTAATCTTAGTGTATGTAAACTTTTGACTTGCACTAAGTAATACAAATGCCTTAAAACATTCTATCTCTATCTCATTATTCTGGCATTTGGCAGATGTTGCCAAAAAACCTCAGGTGTGTCTCTAATTAACTCAGATGTTGCCAAAAAACCTATCAGAAGCTTCCAAACACATGGCATCATCATATGGGCAGTCCAAATTTTTTTTTAAAGGCAACGTAATCTTAGTGTATGTAAACTTTTGACTTGCACTAAGTAATACAAATGCCTTAAAACATTCTATCTCTATCTCATTATTCTGGCATTTGGCAAATATTAATAATTATGATAATCCTAATTTACCTAAAAAGTGAAAGGTTTATTTTGATCTCATGTCAGATATTGAGAAAAACATGCATATGTGTCTTTTTATATAGTGTATGTATACTTCTTGTTTCAACTCTATAGTTTCAGTATTTTCTGAGGCCTTTCTCTATGTCTCTTCCAGGATGTATCAGTGATTCATTCTAAATTTTGGCATCCCTTGCACGTACTGCATCTGCTTTACCACTCTAAGAGTCACACTCCTTACCAACGGTAAAACAATGTTTTCTGAGGACCTTCTCTGTCTCTTCTAGGGTGTACTGCAATCTCTAGTTTAAATGTTTCCTAGTACTTGCACTAAGTGCATAGGCATTAGCAGTGTAGAAGTTACACTGGTTTTAAAATTATCACTCATAATTGTTAACTGCCGGTTCATGGGTGGCGCTATCATTCTGCACTGATTAGCGTAGGGACAGGTCTGGAGTGAGGGGCAGTGTCAGGCTCTGTTGGTGGAATTGTAAAATAGCCTATGTGTGCAACTGTGCACCAGACTGTGTGGGGAAAATTTTCAAAACACAGTATTGCTTCTTTCAAAAACTGTAATGAAAGCAGGAATAATTTTCTGGCACATCAGTTTAAAGTGTTGCAATGATTTTAAATAATCTGTTTCACTGTCTTTTTTTTAGATTTTTTTCATCAACAATCCTAAAGTGTTAGCAGTACCTTTACTTGTAACAGATGCAAATTTTTTCCTTCTTTTTAATTTCGCGTAGTTATTCTTAGATTATAAGACTTTTTATTTGAACATTTACATGAAGGTCTAATAAGGGATGAAGCCTGTTTCCTGATTTGAGAAAACATTGTTTTGGAGGCATGTCCTACCACTTTTTTTTGTTTTGAACTCTTTCACACTCCACAGCATGAGGCCTTCTTTCTAGTGATGAGCAAACATGCTCAGTACTGCTTGTTATTTGTTCGAGCATTACGGTACTCAAGATTCTTGTTACTGGTACGAACATCCGGGTACTCGTCCGTCACGTTTGATTTGAAGTCCAGCACTTTTAGTGGCTGTTTTTCAGCCAATAAACATGGGTGGATTGCTTGAAAATCACGGTAATGCTATAGCCATCTTTGCTACTGGCATTACTGTGATTGGCAAGCTGTATCGCCTCATCGGGTCTATATTAGATCCGGTGATACCATGTTGGGCACAATGTATCCGGAGATAGTGTAGTGAGAGGTGCTGTTGGAGAAAGGACAGTGTGTCTGCTTTGTGGTACCTGCTGGTGCAAGATTAAACAAACAGTCCTTATCAGGGCTAATTCACAATGTTGCTGTTAGCTGTAATTAGTGGAGGCTTATCCATGGATTATTGATACCTTACAGTCCTTCATGCTGCGACCAAAAAACCGACAGTCCTTATCAGGGTTAGATGTATTGTATTCTACTCCCTACTGTATGTATGTTAACTGCATTTAGTATAGGGATAGGTGCCGGATAATAGGAGGAAGACACTAAAAATAATAAAACATGAACCGTATACCCTTTTGTGGGTGTGAAGCACTCAAAAAAAAGCAATACCTAAAACTTGGCATGGGAACTAGTTGTGTGTCGGTGCTCTGTGTTTCTCATTCTAGCCACCCAACTGCCTCTTTATGCCTGTTATGGTGCTGCTGATCCCTCCACCTCTGCACTGCTTCGTTCGCTCTTCATGTCACCTTGCCAGGTTGGGTCAGTGACTAAATCCTGACTTGTTGACTTAACAACATCACTTGTTGTCAACTGTGTCTCATTATCATCAACCTCTTGAGACTCATATTGACATAGCACACAGTCATCTTCTGACCATGGCTCCACAAATATTTGGCTATCACTGCACACGATCTCCTCATGTTCCTTTTGAAATGTCCAGGGCAAGAGGCTGGAATCAATAAATGCAAATGTCAACACTCGCTCCTCGGAATGCCCGAGTGTGGAATCACTTGTCTCCTTGCTATGGTGGGAAGAAGGAGGTTGATGATTAGGTGGATGAGCATATTTGTTGTGCTCCAAAATTATTTATTTATGAGTGAGGGCTGGCTGCTGGCCCACCAAAATTTATGAGTGTATTTATGAGTTCTCCTCAGAGCGTGGGTCCAGAAGGGTGAAACAAGTACTCAGTGTTGTCCAGAATGCATATAACGTGTGGATCGTGGGAAAAGCAGCAGGACATAAAGTTAGTGATGTCTGCCAGACTCCCAACAGTCAAGACTTCCCTGTCCCCACAAAAAGGAGGACTCTCCATCTCCCACTTCTCTTCCTAACATTTCAGTATTGTTGCTGTCCAAAATTTTTGAAAAATTTAGCAAAAAGCCAGAGACAGTTAATTTGAATGACAACACTGTCAACCGATGATCTGCCCAAAATGATTACTGCCATAAATGCAGCTTTATTAAATAATAAAGGCCCTCCCAAAATTAAGTGAGGGCCAAATGAGGGCCCTCCCAAATTAATAGTATAAGGCCACCTGAAGGCTGCCCCAAATTAAAGGTATAGGGCTGCCTGAAGGCACTCCCAAATGTATGGCAGAGTGCCGCCTAAGGGTTCTCCCAAATGTATGAGTGAGGGCCGCCTGATGGCCCTCCCAAAATCCTGGTTGAGAGCTGCATGATGGCCCTCCCAAATTTTTGGGAAAGCTGATGTTCAGCGGAGCGCCATTGTGTAATTTTAGGGTGTCAACATCCACGGTCTGGTAAAGACAAATCAGGATCAGGGTTAGGCAACTTCTATCCTGTATAGGGTCATTTGGTTATATCTCCTTTGCTTTGTACATCCTTGTGTGCATAAGGATGCAGTCATAAAAGAAAGGTAGCATCCCTGTCCACAAGCACTTGTTCACATGACGATCGTTAAGTGGACATTTACAGTAACAGTGTTAGTCAGGGAACGGGTGTTGTTATGAGTAGTGACGGGTGAATCCGTGGATGTTCGGATCTGGCGGGTTAGGCCGGTACCCAAACCCCATTCAGATGAATGAGGGGCCCAAAAACTAATTGTTTGCCACGCTGTCATCTGAATGACAGCATGGCAAACATGGGCTCTGATCGGCAGTAAGATCATTACAGCCGGTCAAAGAGCCGCGGTCCCCATGCTGTCAGATGACAGCATAAGAGCCAGCAGCTGGGACTGGTGGTAAAAAGGTTACCTCCTAGTAAAAAGTCCGATCTACATCGAGACACGCAGAAAATATTTTTAGGAGTCCTCCTCGACTCACATCGCATGATATCCTATCTACCCCTTATAAAGAGGGAAGAAATCAGAAACAGGATTTGATCCTTTCAAAGGAAAAGAAAAGTATCAGTCACATATGTTATGAAAATCCTAGGATTGATGATATCTTGCATCCCAGGCATGTGGCGGAGTCAGGCCCACTCGAGTGGGCTGCAGGGAGCAATTCTGTCAGCCTGGAACAGATATCCATCCGTGTTAGACAAGAAAATGAGCATATTTACTGATCTAAGATCCTCCCTGTCATTGTGGACGTCTCTGATAAAGCTACAGGAAGGGATTCCATGGATCCTATCCCATTTGTCTGGATAACTATCTATACAAGCCAACTAGGCTGTGGAGCAGCAGTAGAGGGTCGGTACCTTCAGGGCACATGGTCCCCCGGAGGAACGAAGGAGGTCATCCAAATACAGAGAATTAAGGGCAGTGTGGGATAAGCTCCAGCAGTGCCAGGACATTCTCAGAGATCAACATGTGAAGATCTTCTCGGGCAAGATCATGACTGTCTCCTTTCTCCGGCATCATGGAGGTCTGAAAGGCCAGCTTTTGCAGGCCCTAGCTGGGTAAATATATAAATGGCCAGAGAAAACTGTACTCTCCATTTCCGCTGTCCAACTAAGGGGTTCCCAGAACAAATTTGCAGACTTTCTCAGCAGGAATACAGTATGATCCTCTGAGTGAGAGCTAATCGAGGACGCTTTTCATTAGCTGACCCAACAAAGTGGTAACCCAGATGTGGGTCTACTTGCACCTAGAAGAAATACGAAAGTGGCAAGATTCATCTCCATAGATCCAGAGGACAGCCTGAATGAGGTGGATGCAATATCTCAGAGATGGGAGGAAAATCTTCTATATGCATTTTCTCCTTATTCTTTGATCCCAAGAATTCTAAGGAAGATCCAAGAAGATTGAGCCACAGTAATACTAGTGGCTCCCTCCTGGCCCAAAAGAAGTTGGATTCCATTGTTAAACCACATAGCTCCAGAGGATCCTCTTCCCCTTCCAGAGAGATACGACCTTCTGTCCTAGGTTCCCCTCATACATCAGGATATACACCTTCTGCTCCTAACAGCCTGGATCCTGAGAGGCAGATCTTCATTTTCAAAGACAGGTTGGATTGAGTAATCACAACAATGCAGGCAAGTAGAAAACTGGTTACTTCAGCCATTTGTGCCAAAATATAGAAAAGATTAAGCTCCCATGCCAGAGAATCTGTGGAAATTTCTTCCCAGGTTGACATGCCTAAGATCTTAAGGTACCTTCACACTGAACAACTTAACAACGATAACGACAGCGATCCATGACGCTGCAGCATCCTGGATAAGCGATATAGTTGTGTTTGACACGCAGCAGCGATCTGGATCCCGCTGTGATATCGTTGGTCGGAGCTAGAAGGCCAGCACCTTATTTCGTCGCTGGATCACCCGCTGACATCGCTGAATCGGTGTGTGTGACGCGGATTCAGCGATGTCTTCACTGGTAACCAGGGTAAACATCGGGTTACTAAGTGCAAGGCCGCGCTTAGTAACCCGATATTTACCCTGGTTACCAGTGTAAATGTAAAAATAAATAAACACTACATACTGTACTTACATTCCGGTGTCTGTCGGGTCCCCCGGCGTCCGCTTCCCTGCACTGTGTCAGCACCACGACGAAACAGCGACGCTGCAGCGATCGGCATCGTTGTCTATATCGCTGCAGCGTCGCTTAATGTGACGGTACCTTTAGAGTTTCTCCAGCTAGGATTTGAGAAAGGATTAAGCCCTATCACTCTGGAAGTGTAAAGGTCAGCTCTTAGCGCCTTCTTAGATTACCCACTAGTGGATCATCCTTGGGTAGCTACATGTGTTCGAGCAATCATCAAATTGAAACCTACAATTAGGGAGTCAGTGCCACCATGGGAAATAAATCGAGTTCTAGGCACTTTGTGTAAACCCCTCTTTGAGCCTCAAAAAGAGGAGGATATCAGATTACTTTTAGTGATGAGCAAGCACTAATATGCTCAGGTACTCGTTACTCGAGTCGAGCAAATCGTAATAATCAGGTGCTCGGAGCAAGTAACATTGGAAGTCAATGGTAAAACTAGCATTTTTCTGGTGACCCCCCAGAGGTCTGGAGGAGGTCTAAAAATTGCTGAAAAAGATGTAAACAGTGCTGAACAGCAAGGAGAAAACCCCTGGAAGCATCTCTGAATCCCAGGTCGGTGCTGAAAACAATGTTGTCAGAGTATCCACTTTTACGGGCTGACAAAAAACATACAAAACCGCACTTAAAATGGATATGACTGAAAAAATGTTAAAGGGAACCTGTCAGCAGGATTCTGCATAGTAACCTACACATAGTGTCAGGTCGGCGCCGTTATACTGATTAAAATGATAGCTTGGCTTATGAAATCCGTCTTATGCTCCTTTTTTAATCTTTATTTTCAGTCTGTAGTTAATGATATACTCGTTGATATACTCGTGCCCTAAGGCAGGCCTGGGGGGATCTTCATGTGATGCTCTGATTAGATATTCATAATGCAGACTGCTGACAGGTCACTGCTCCCTCAGAGACATGCCCCCTAGTTTGCATAATGAATATACTGTGTGTATTTGAAAAAAACATGTCACTTCATCAAAATGGCGGCGTCTGCGCACTATGACTTGTCAGTTAGTGCTTACTATGTTGCTGTGCTGAAAAGCGCATCAAAATGGCGCAGTCGGCTGTGCCTGCTGTTAGCATTTATCACGTTCTTATAGATGCTACTGCGCAAGCGCCTCCGCCCACCCCTTGTTGCTGCAGCCCAAAAAATTTACACCACAACAAAATGGAGCCGGAAGCGGCGCATGCGCAGTAGCATCTATCAGTACGTGATAGATGCTAATGCGCAGACGATGGCGCCATTTTTATGTAGTGTAATTTTTTTGGCTGCAGCAACAAGGACCCGGCAGAGGCGCTTGCGCAGTAGTATCTATCAGAACGTGATAGATGCTAATGCGCAGGCGCAGTAGATGGCACCATTTTGATGTAGTGCTATTTCTTTTGGCTTCAGCAACAAAGAGCCGGCGGAGGCGCTTGTGCAGTAGCATCTATCGGAACACGATAGATGCTAATGCGCAGGCGACGGCGCCATTTTGATGGTGATTTTTTTTTCTTTTCAGCACAGCAATATAATAGGCACTAACTGACAAGACGGATTTCCTCAACCAACGTATCATTTTAATCAGTATAACAGCACCATCCTGACACTGTGTGTAGGTTACTATGCAGAATCCAGCTGACAGGTTCCCTTTAAGAAACATTATTTCCGGGTTAATGACTTGTATATACAGTTATGCTAAAACATTTACATACCCCGGCAGAATTTTTGCTTTCTTGGCCTTTTTTCAGAGAATATGAATGATAACACCAAAACTTTTTCTCCACTCATGGTTAGTGGTTGGGTGAAGCCATTTATTGTCAAATTACTGTGTTTTCTCTTTTCAGATCATAATGACAACCCAAAACATCCAAAAAACCCTGATCAAAAGTTCACATACCACATTTCTTAATACCGTGTATTGCCCCTTCTAACATCAATGACAGCTTGAAGTCTTTTGTGGTAGTTGTGGATCAGGTCCTTTATTTTCTCAGATGGTAAAGCACTCTTCTTGGCAAAAAGCCTCCAGTTCCTGTAAATTCCTGGGCTGTCTAGCATGAACTGCAAGCTTGAGATCTCCCCAGAGTCGCTCAATGATATTGAGGTCAGGAGACTGAGATGGCCACTCCAGAACCTTCACTTTATTCTGCTGTGGCTAATGACAGGTCAACTTGGCCTTGTGTTTTGGATCGTTGTCATGTTGGAACGTCCAAGTACGTCCCACGCGGAGCTTCCGGGCTGATGAGTGCAAATTTGCCTCCAGTATTTGCTGAAAACGTGCTGCATTCCTTTGTAGCTTACAAATCCCCAAAACATCAGCAATCCATCTCTGTGCTTTACAGTAAGAATGGTGTTCCTTTCATCAAAGGCCTTGTTGACCTCTCCAAATGTAACATTTATGGTTGTGGCCAAAAAGTTAAGTTTTGGTCTCATCAATCCAAATTACCTTGTTCCAGAAGTTTTGAGGCTTGTCTCTGTGCTGTTTTGCATATTGTAGGTGAGATACTTTTGTGCCATTTGTGCAGTAACGGCTTCCTTCTGGCGAGTTGACCATGCAGCCCATTTTTCTTCAAGTGCCTCCTTATTGTGTATCTTGAAACAACCACACCGCTAGTTTTCAGAGAGTCCTGTATTGCAGCTGATGTTATTTGTGGACTTTTCTTTGCATCCTGAACAATTTTCCTGGCAGTTGTGGATGACATTTTTATTGGTCTACCTTACTGTGGTTTTGTTTTTACAGAGCCCCTAATTTTCCATTAGTCAATCACAGTTTGAACGCCGCTGACTGGCATTATCAATTCCTTGGATATCTTTTTGTATCCCTTTCCTGTTTTATACAGTTCAACTACCTTTTCCAGTAGATCCGTTGACAATTCTTTTGCTGTCCCCATGGCTCACAATACAGAAACGTCAGTGGCTGGATGAAAGATGCAAGAGCCTGTCTAGATCCCAGAAACTCAGTTAGCTTTTATGCACACACTGATTACAAGCAAACAGGTCACAGGTGAGGATGTTACCTTTAGTAGCCATTCAAACCGATTTGTGTCAACTTCTATGCATGCTATCAGGCCAAAGTCACCAGGGTATGTGAACTTTTGATCAGGGTCATTTGGATTTTTTGAGTTGTCATTATGATTTAAAAAGAGAAAACACAGTAGTTTGACAATAAATGCCTTCACCCAACCACTAACCATGGGTAGAGATAAAGTTCTTGTGTTATCATTCATATCCTCTGAAAAAAGGCCAAGAAAGCAAAAATTCTGCCAAGGTATGTAAACTTTTGAGCACAACTGTAAGGCAAAATAAATAAGAGAAAAAAATGCTCCTCCACACCTTTTGCTATGTTCACGTGCAGTGTTTCTGCACATTTGCATTGCTGTCAATGGTGAAAAAAACATTCAACAAGAAATGTAATTTTATCATTTTAATATCTAATCTGGCCATGTGGTGTGTGAGACATGATCAGACCAATTGAAAGTCACAATTTTTTTTTCAGGGCCATCAGTTCGGCCATCACTATTTGTAGAGGGCCATCAGGTGGCCCTTTCTATTGTTAGAAGGCCAGCTGGTGTTTTGTGGACAGATGAGACCAAGATAGAGTTTTTAGGCAAAGCACTATTCAAATTGCCTCTTCTGAGAAAAAGAGGACTTAAACTCTATAGCGCCACCTGTTGGAAGTAGCAATCCTACAAGTCACAATCAACCCTTTAACGAGTCGTGCAATATGACTTAGGATAAAAGCCAAATCAGTATCTCAATTTGCAGACACGGTGTTTCGGGCTGTTGGCCCTCGTCAGTGCGAAGCATGAGAACTGATTTGGCTAGGTGAGAGGCTCTGGACTGGGGTCTAAGGGGTAGCGTTTCTCCTTATGGAGAGTGACATACCAGCTGGCTTGTCAAGGTAAGGAGGCTTATTCGCCGTGCAATGCTCCTCTGGGAAATTAAATATTCAAATTGCCTCTTCTGAGAAAAAGAGGACTGAAACTCTATAGCGCCACCTGTTGGAAGTAGCAATCCTACAAGTCACCATCAACCCTTTAACGAGTCGTGCAATATGACTTAGGATAAAAGCCAAATCAGTATCTCAATTTGCAGACACGGTGTTTCGGGCTGTTGGCCCTTGTCAGTGTGAAGCACATAATTCTACTGTTTACTGCAAATGGTGTGGCAGGTTGGCTCACTCAGCTGGTCCCTGAGGTAGACACAGAAACACTTGCTATTAAAGTCTCTGGGTGGTTTATTGCTTCTTAAACCAGAAATCAAAGTAATAACACAAAAACAGCCTTTCTGGCACAAATGAAAATAAAAAGTCCATACAGTCCTTTCCAGTATGGCTCCAGCCCTCTCACATGCAACACACTTTAACTCCCACTGGAGCTAGCATCTGGAGACTTCCTTCCTCCAAACAAACAGAGAAAAAAAAACTCCGTCGCTGGATATTTAACTCTACCAACCACACCCTTGAGGTGGAGATATAGTGAGTAGGAGTCCCGCTCATCTCTCATCTACTCACAAAAAACCCAGACCCTTGTAACAACTGTTTTATCCCCCTTCAGCACATTGTATTCTGGAGAGAAACGTATAGATTTTAGATCACAGAAGAAAGCAATCTTCATGATACATATGCTCCCACACACACAACGCCAGGGACCCTGTCACATATCCCCCCTCTGCCCAAAGCTGGGGGTTTTGGCACCTTTAGACGTCAAACGGGAAACTCAGGAGAGAGCATCTGCGTTAACATGTAACTTCCTGGGTCTATGCTCTACGTGGAAACCGAAATTTTGGAGGCCTAAGAACCACTTAGTCACCTGGGCATTCTTACCCTTATTTTCTCTCAACCATTTCAGTCGCAGCAGACCATTTGATCATCGTCAATTTTGTGCCTTTAAGGAGATCCATCAAAGGTGCAGCAATTATGGCGAAACTTGGGATAAACCGCCGGTAATAACCCACAATTCCATGAAACGTCCTGACTTCTTGGAAAGCGGTTGTGGTTACTTCTGAATCGCCTCAACCTTGTTTATTTGTGCCTTGATTTCACCACTCCCGATGACATAGCCTAAGTACTTGGCCTCTTCCATCCCTATAGCACATTTTTCCAGGTTTTTGGTGAACCCCACATTTCTCAACGCATTCAGGATTGCCTATACCTTTGGTAGATGACTGCCCCAGTCAAAGTTACTTTTATGCGGAGCTAGGATCCGATCCATAGCCCTCTGGAAGGTTGCTGGCGCCCCCTGCAGTCAGTAGGGCATTCTGGTGTATTGGAAGCACACATCAGGCATCAAGAAGGCTGTCTTTTCCTTGGTACTCTGGGACTTGGGGATCTGGCAGTAGCCCTTCGTCAGGTCGGGGTTGAAATGTACCTTGCGGTTCCAAGTCTCTCAATGAGTTCATCCATGCAGGGCATCGGATACGGATCACAACTGTAGACCTCATTCAGCATGCAGTAATCATTACAAAACAGCCACTAACAGTCAGGGTTTGGCATGTGCATGATGGGACTCGACAATTCACTTTTCGACTCCTCTATCACTCCGAGGTCTAACATTCTCTTCACTTCATTTGATGCTACCTCCCATCGTGCTTCAGGAATTCTATAGGGCTTGAGGTTCACCCTCACATGCGGCTCTGTCAACACGTCATGGTCCACCACCTGCGTATGCCCTGGCAACTCTGAGAACTGGTCTCTGTTCCACTGAAGAGCTCCCAACAATGTTGCCTCTGGGCTGGCATTAGAGTTTCTGCAATTGTGACATTGTCCACTGTGGCTTTGGGACTGGCTCCCAGGCAAGGGGTTTCCAGCGATTCCCGATCTCGCCATGACTTGAGCAAGTTCACATAAAATATTTGGTGCGGCTTCCTTCGACCTAGAAGGTGTACCTTGTAATTCACCTCGCCCAGTTTTTCCACCACCTTGTATGAGCCTCACCACTTGGCTAGGAACTTGCTCTCTACAGTGGGGATAAGCACTAGCACGCGGTTATACACCCTTGCCTTTGCCTGGAGAAGATGCGTCTTTACGATAGGCATTACTTTCGCCATCCTCTCCTGTAACTGGGCGCCATGCTCTATGATGCTCCGGTGTGGCATGACCTCAGCTTCCCTGGTTTCCTTGGTGAGGTCCAGGATCCCTCGCGGATGTTGACCATACAAAAGCTCGAACAGCGAGAAGCCAGTGGAGGCTTGAGGAACTTCTCTGACGAAGAGCAGAAGAGGAAGCAGAGAGTACCAGCCTCGATCATCCATCTCAATGAGCTTCTTGAGCATGGCCTTTAAGGTCTTATTGAAGCGCTCTACTAGTCTGTCTGTCTGCGCATGGTAGACTGAGTTTCGCAGCTGGGCAATCTGAAGGACCTTACACAACTCTCTCATCACCTTGCTCATGAAAGGGGTTCCCTGATCTGTCAAAATCTCTTTCAGCAGGCCTGTCCTAGCAAAAATATGGACAAGTTCACAGGCAATACTCTTGACCAAAGAGTTCCTTGGTGGTATTGCTTTAGGGTACCGGGTCGCATAGTCCATTACCACTAGGATGTATTGTTGCCCTCTTGCAGATTTAACTAGAGGACCCACTAGGTCTATGGCAATTCTTTCTAATGAGACCTCTATTACAGGTAACGGGACTAGGTGACTTCGGAAGTGAGTAGAGGGAGCGGTTATCTGGCAGTTGGGCAGGACCTACAATAATTAAGGATCTCCCGGTAACAACCTGGCCAATAGAACCTCTGCATTATTCTCTCCTGCATTTTCTATATCCCCTGATGTACCCCTAAAACATGTGAATGGGCCATGTCTAAAACCCTCCACTGGTAGGGTCCTGGAACCAACAGCTGCTCCACTATCTCCCTTTTCCTCAGTGTGGTCACCCAATACAGTAACTGTCCATTGAATGCAAAGTGTGGGAACCTTGTGTCAGTCCCCTTCTCTTGTGCAACCCCATCTATCACAGACACATTTTCAAATGTCCCTTTTACTGTAAGATCCCACATTTGGGCAGTCCCCAAATTTTCCCCAGAAACCCCCAGTTCAGGTAACTCGGCCTCACTGGCCAACATCTCATCCTCGTCACCTGCCAGGACACACAAGGGGAACTAATCCATCTTTGATAGCGATGGGGATTTATCAGGGTTGAGCTGGCTCTTGTCTGAGTCACTTAGCATCCCCGACTTTCCTCACAAGTCCCAAAACAGGCTGAGGTCCCGCCCGATAATCACGGGGTGTAGTACATCTTTAACAACTCTGACTTCATGGACTCAGTATCCCAGCTCATTTTTATAGACATTCAATGGGGTATTCCTTGGCGTTCCTGTGGATACAGCGGACACCCACGTATTTTCCTGAGCTCAAGAGGTGGAGGAGTGTGGCCCTTATAAGGGTCACCAAACTCCCTGAGTCCAAAAGTCCTTACACCAGCACCTCATTTATAGTCACAGGACATACCTGTGGCCCCTCTCCTGGCTGATAGTCAAAACGGCTGGCAGAATAGACATAATAAGAACAGCGCCTCCCTAGGCTGCAGTCCATCTGCTTGGAGGACATAGGACAATGGGCGGCTGTGTCCAGTATCGTGGCATCTTCAGCAGACCAGGTCTTTACCAGCAGCCTTTGGCAACTCCTCAGCTACTCTTTGGGATTTTGGACTCCCCCAAGTGGAGGCTCTGTTACCCGTCTTTTGAGAGTTGGGCTCCTGCTGGATCTGGATACCCCAGTATGGAGATGCATCATGCCCCGACTTCGTTATAGATCTCTCGACCACCTGGTACCTTTCTATGAGGCCCACCAGATCATCTGCATTCCGGGAGTCTCCCTGGACAAACCAGGTCTGCACTGGCCTAGAGAGGGAGTGAATAAATATGTCCATGACCATCCGCTCAACCATCTGGGCTGGAGTGGAGGACATGCAGTTTGTCCCCAGCTGCTACTCGTGTTCCCAGAACATTGCCCACATCAAAAACACCACTTGTGGCAGGTCAGCTCACTCAGCTACTCTCCAAGATAGATACAGGAACTCTTGGTATTAAAGTTCTCTGGGTGGTTTATTGCTTCATAAACCACAAAGCAAAGTGATAACTTTAAAACAGCCTTTCCAGCACAAATTAAAATAAAATGTCCAAACAGTCCTTCACAGTATGGTTCCAGCCCTCTGGAATGTAACACACTTCAATTCCTGCTGGAGCTTGTGTCTGGAGACTTCCTTCCTAAAAAAACAGAAGAGAAAAAATACAGTCGCTGGACATTTACCGCTGTCAACCACACCCTTGAGGGGGAGATATGGTGAGTATCCTGCCCATCTCTCACCTACTCATTAAAAACCCAGACCCTTGTAACAACTAGTTTAACCCCCTTCGGCACTTAGTATGCTGGAAACGTTTTAGATCATGGAAGAAAGCAATTTTCGTGACACATGTGTCCCCTCATACACAGCGCCAGTGACCCTCTCTACAAATAAAAGAACACAGCAGTTACAGTCAAATATGGTAGAGGTTCAAAGATATTTTTGGGGTTGTTTTACTGCCTCTGGCCCTGGGTTGCTTCACTGTGTACAAGGCGTCATGAAATGTGAAAATTACGAAAGGATTTTGGGTCGGAATGTATTGCCAGAGGTCAGAAAGCTGGGTTTGCATCGCAGTAGGTCATGGGTCTTCCAGCAGGACAATAACCCCAAACAGACATCAAGAAGCACACAGAAATAGATGGAAACAAAGCACTAGAGGGTTCAGAAGTGGTAATTCCAGCTCCAGTAGCGTAAAGTCTCCCACCTCTACCTCTTTCTTACATACAGATGCACGGCCATGCGCTAGTATCATTTGTGTTTGGCAGTTGCCAGTGGATACTCTACCACGCTGTATATATGTGGTGTGAGTCTGTTTAGCTTTGGGGCTGTACACTCAGGCAGGCAGCTAGCGTCAGTGGAGGCAATTGGCCTTGGCTTAGCATCTGGTCCCTTCATGTGTGCGGTTAGCACAGAAGAGTTCCAGAGCAAGCACAACCCTAGTTAGGGTATTAGTTTCTGTGTACAGCGCGACTCTGTGAAGCAACAGAGGTCGCTTACATTTCACACGGGGTGAAGTTTAACCCACGTGTGAGCTCAGTGTCCATCCGCCATTACTTTACCCCCTGCCGGTGGTAGACAGGCCCTGGGAGATGGTCGGGATGGACTTCGTGGTGGGCTTACCCAAGTCTCGTAGCTGCACGGATATCTGGGTAGTCACCAACCATTTTTCTAAAATGGTGCACTTGGTGCCGCTTCCGCGGTTACCTTCTGCACGGGCCTTGGCGGCGTTGTTCGTTAAACATGTTTTCCGTCTACATGGCATACCTGACAAAATTGTCAGTGACCGGGGTCCCCAGTTTGCGTCTCAGTTTTGGAGAGAGCTCTGTCGTTTACTCAGCATTGAGCTGAATCTCTCTTCTGCGTACCATCCTGAGACGAATGGGTTGGTAGAGAGGGCCAACCAGACTCTGGTCACATACCTGCAACATTTTGTCTCCGCCAGGCAGGATGACTGGGCATCTTTGTTACCTTGGGCGGAATTTGCTTTGAACAACGCCGTAGCCGACTCCACCGGGCAAACTCCATTTCTCCTAAATTTGGGCCAGCATCCGCGTGTCCCTGCGCCCATGCCCGTGTCATCCACCGATTCTAGGGTGGCAGACTGGGCGGTGGAGGCACGTGACATTTGGGCCTCCAAGGAGAGAATGAGGGTTTCTGTAGATGCACACCGGCGCCCCGCTCCGACCTTTGCTCCTGGCGACTTAGTGTTGCTCTCTGCCCGTATCATCAGGCTGCGAGTTGAGTCAACTAACTTTGCGCCTCGCTATATAGGCCCTTTCAAGGTTCTGGAACAGGTTAACCCTGTGGTCTACCGTTCGGCTATTCCTCCGCGCCTAGGTATCACCAACACTTTTCATGTATCCCTCTTAAAGCCTGTCTATATGTCCCGGTTTTCCGAGTCATCTGTCGGAACATCGGGTTCGTCCACGGATGAGTACGAGGTGAACTCTATCTTGGGGTGCAAGGTGGTACGTGGCAAAAAATACTATCTGGTGGACTGGAAGGGCCACTGCCGAGGACAGAACCTGGGAACCTGTGGAGTACATTCGGGCTCCGCTGTTCATTGCAGCCTTTGAACGTAGCGAGGCCCAAGGAGGGGGGTTGCCCTAGGAGGGGGGGTAATGTTAGGTGTCGAGTTCCTGCTGCTGCACAGGGGGAATTTCGAACCATGTCCGCTGCGTTCTCCCATTCTTCTCCAGCCGCAGTGGAGCCTGCTCAGTGGAGACGTCAGTCCCAGCGCTTGGCTGGGACAGATACTGCACGTTTGGTTACTGCTGCTCTTCCAGGTTCAGCCATTGTAACCAGTACTGTTCGGCGGCGAGCAGGCACTCCTGGGACAAAGTCCTGCTTTTCTCCTTCTGAGCATGCCCAAGGGAAGAACTCTCATAGGAGGTCGGGGGTCAGACGCTCAGGTCCTGTAGCAGCTCCTATTGGTCCACTAGGAAGGTCCTGAAGAGCTACAACTATAAAAGGTTCGCATGGCCGCACGGCCATGCACTAGTATCATTTGTGTTTGGCTGTTGCCAGTGGATACTCTACTGTAAAGCACGGAGGTAGAACACCGATGTTTTGGGGATGTGTGAGCTAAAAAGGCACAGGAAACTTGGTTAAAGTTGAAGGAAAGATGAATGCAGCACATTATCAGCAAAAACTGGAGGCAAATTTGCACTCATCAGCCTGGAAGCTGTGCATGGGACGTACTTGGACGTTCCAACATGACAACGATCCAAAACACAACGCCAATTTGACTTGTCATTGGCTACAGCAGAACAAAGTGAAGGTTCTGGAGAGGCCATCTCAGTCTCCTGACCTCAATATCATTGAGCCACTCTGGGGAGATCTCAGGCACACAGTTCATGCTAGACAGCCCAGGAATTTACAGGAACTGGAGGTTTTTTCCCAAGAAGAGTGGGCAACTTTACCATCTGAGAAAATAAAGAACCTCATCCACAACTACCACAAAAGACATCTAGCTCTCATTGATGTTAGAGGGGGTAAAACACAGTATTAAGAAGTGGGGCATGTGAACTTTTGAGAGCTATAATTTTTCCATATTTCAGCCGACAGTCATGTTATGGGTTTTTTTGTGGGACACATGACATTTTTTGATCATTTTCTATTCTGATTTTTAGGAGGCAGAATGAACAAAAAACAGAAATTCGGGAATTTTTAATTTTTTTTATGTCATTCCGTGTGGGGTAAAATTGAAATGGCAGCTTTATTCTTTGGGTCAGTACGATTACAGCGATACTCCATTGATATGTTTTTTTTATTTTTGGAACTTTCACAATAAAAACTATTTTATAGAAAAAACAATTAATTTTGCATTGCTTTATTCTGAGAGCTATAACTTTTTTATTTTTCTGCTGATAGAGCTATAGGGCAGCTTGTTTTTTGCGAGACAAAATGACGCTTTCAGCATTTTTTATTGCCTTTTATTGCACTTTTTGTTCAGCGGTATGAAAATAAAGCATTGTTTATGGCCTCGTTTTTTATGGTGTTCACTGTAGGGGTTAACTAGTGGGACAGTTTTATAAATAAATATTTTTACACTTTTTAATAATTTTTTTACATTGTCCCAGGATGGAACATTACTATACAGTAACAGGTCGCTGATCTGATACTCTGTAATGCCTCTGCACTGCAGAGCATCGGAGCAGCCTCTGACAGGTAGGAAAGGAAGCATGTCAGCACCTACTCATCAGGCGCTCACAAGCCACCTTCCCTGCAGGACTTCGCAGCCATCTTGGGGCTGGGGGTCTCCATGGAGACCATAAGAACAACGAGATCGCATTGTCATGATTGACAGCGGCATCAGAGGGGTTAAACGCTAGCTAGCACTGATCATGGCTGTTGCTGCAGGGTGTCAGCTCTCACACAGACCTGCTCCCGCAAAGCAGTATATGTACGGTGCATGTTGGGAAAGGGTTAAATGGGATGTTCAGGACTTTAAATAATAAAATGTGCCTAAGAACTAACAGGCATATAGCTGCTAACAGTGGCAACTACCTGCCTGTTGCAACCTTGGAGCCAGTTATTGACCTCTCCTGGAGGAGATTCAGCAGCGCCCTGTCAACAGCACAACAGTTTCTCTACCTGTTGACAGGGCGGGACTACTGGCATCATGCTGATTGACAGCTGGCTTCCCCCAATTAGGCAGCGGGTAGCTGGGTGTCTATCAGGATGACGCCAGTAGTCCCGCCCTGACAACAGAAAAAGAAACTGCTGTTCTGTTGACGTGACGTCAGCAGAAGTCTGTGATCACTCTGTGATGGCGGAGAAAGTTTTAGCAACTACCTGCCTGTTATTCAGGTCTGTGGAGTCTGGAAGTGTGTTATTGGATCTCAGGAGCTCACTAGTAGCTCATATTTGGTATCCTAGTCTCGAAAGCTTGCAATTTGTTACCATCTTTTCAGTTAGCCATTAAAAGGTATCAACCACTGAGGATTCTCAATTCTAAACATTTTAGTAGCTCATAGACATTTTAGACGATTATTGATCATACACAAGAAAGATAAAACAGTCTTTAAATCATGAGATTTTTATGACAAGTAATTTCATGTTAACATGTCATGCGCATTCATCCTCCATCTATAACCGCTGCAGCAAAACACTGAACTAGAAGGAAAAATAGAGGAATGTGTCCAGGAGGAACTATGGAGAACGAGCACAATGCAGAAGAACTCTGCAAAAAAATTTGGGGGAATATAAAGTTTAGCTGTTCTAGTAGGATTTTTTTTTACATTTTCTTAGTTGCATTTTATAGTGAAAGCCATGATCCATAAACAGCTTACAACACAGTAAAGGGATCTCATTGTTGAACGTTATCTGTCAGGAGAAGAGTACAAAAATATTTTTAAGGCATTAGAGATAACTTGGAACGTTGTGAAGATTAAAGTAAAGAATTAGCATACATTTGGCAAAACAGTGACATTAAATGGAACTGGAAGTCCCTTAAAACTTGATGAAAAGATAAGAAGAAAATTGGTCCGGGAGTCTGTCAGGCCTAAAGCAGCTGTAGAAATTTCTGGCAAGTACTGCACATGAAAACAATTCCCGTGTTCTTCATAAGTCTGGCTTGTGAGGTAGGTTGGCAAGACAGAAGCTTTTTCTTACAAAGTAAAACATCCAAGCCAGGTTTTGCTTTCCCAAAACCTACATCCAAACTGCCAAAAATGTGGTAAAAGGTGTAATGCTCTGATGAGACAGAGGTTGAACTTTTTGGCCATAATCCCAAAAGGTTTGATTGGCACAAAGCCAAGACTGCACATCACCAAAAAAACACAATACCTACAGTGAAGCATGGTGGAGGCAGCATTATTCTTTGGGGCTGTTTTTGGCAGCTGAAGCTGGGGCTCTAGGCAAGGTGGAACGTATTATGAACAGTTCCAAATATCAGCCAATTTTGCATCAAAATATTCATGCTTCTGCTGAAAATGAAAAGAAATTTGACCTTTCAGTACTTTAATAACCCAAAGCATACCTCCAAAAGAACAAAAAAAAAGCTATGCTAGAAGATCACAGTTTTGGAATGGCCCAGCCTACACCTGTTGTTGCTGATACCAGTGAGACAAGCCGGCAGCTGGTGGGAGTTTTCATCACCCGCCGCCTGCGCTATAAATAAAAAAATTGACAGCTGGGCGTTGCAACCCTCAGCTGTCAGCTTCAGCAAGGCTGGTTATCAAGAATAGAGGGGTCCCCACGCTGTTTATTTATTTAAATAATTTAAAAAAAAAACAGTTTGGGGTCCCCCATTTTTGACAACCAGCCAAGCTAAAGCTGACAACTGGGGGCTGGTATTCTCAGGCTGGTAAGAGGCCATGGATATTGACCCCCCCAGCCTAAAAATAGCAGCCCGCAGCTGCCCTGAAAAGGCACATCCACTAGAAATTCTGGCACTTTGTTCGACTCTTCTCACTTGTCCTAACGGTGGCAAGTGGGGTTCATATTTGTGGGGTTGATGTCACCTTTGTATTGTCAGGTGACATCAAGCCCACAGCTTAGTAATGGAGAGGTCCTATAGTCATATATTAAAGACACAGCAAGTATAAAATCCTTTATTTGAAATAAAACAAAACTTTTACTAATACCACTGAATCCCTCGTCTCCTATAATTAAACAAAAATAAAAAAAAAGATATCCCTCACCTGTCCTTCGTTCTGTCCCATGCCGTAATCCATGTCGGGGGACAAATAGTTTTCGACCTAGACAGTGCCAAGATGCAACCGTCCAGGGTGAGAACCAGTGAGCTGCTGCGAGACATGTGACATCAAGTTTACCACCTGTCACGGAAGCTGCGTTCCCAGCAAGGCTGAAATGCGGTGACCTCAGTGCTGTGGGAAAAAGTCACTGAGTTCACCGCAGTTCAACTCAGTGAGCTCACCGCAGATTTTCACAGTGATTTGCGGTGAACTCACTGAGCTGAACTGCGGTGAACTCAGTGACATTTTCCCACGCCTTTTCTGGGTAGCTACTATTTTTAGGCGAGGTGGTCAGTATCCATGGTCCCTTAACAGCCAGAGAAAACCCTAGCTACCAGCTTTAGTTTGGCTGGTTGTCAAAAATGGGGGGGAACCGACGCCACTTTTTTAAACTATTAAAAAAAATGTGTGGACCCCCTCTATTCTTGATAACCAGCCTTGCTGAAGCTGACAGCTAAGGGTTGCAGGCGGTGGGTGATGAATACTACCATCAGCCACCGGCTCTCACTGGTCTTAGCGGCAGCAGGTGTAGTCTGATGGGAGTATTAATCCGCCTACTGTCGCTGTTATCAGTTGAATACAACTCTCACCATTCTCCCCAGCTTGCGCTGATCGCCGGCATAGCAGGGGAGAATGAGGAGAGCCGACTTTAGCACATGGTGCCATGGAACAGCGTTAACTGTATCGCTGCTTCTCAGGTGCCGGTACGTGTCACACTGATGCCATCCCTATGTGTCATCCATGTGCAGGATCTTTTGTGGCCCGTGCTGCTGTTAAAGAATGGACATGTCAGCGTATTTTGCCCACGGAAACACAGCCTGTGGAAACACACTGACGTGCACAGAGCTATTCACTTGAATGGGTCACGTATGGCAAGAAATAATTCCTTATATGGCTACTTCAGTGGAAATTAAAAATAATACATCATCAAGGGGTTACAGGGATTGTCTGTAAACATCGTGAATGTCTAATAGGCACACAAGACCCCAGAAAGTGTCCAATAGATGCCAAGAGGTCACAATTATATATATATATATATATATATATATATATATATATATATATATATATATATATATATACTAGCTGTACTACCCGGCTTCGCCCGGGTTAATGACGTTTGTTGGCAAAATAGAATGTGTTAACAAAAATTTATTCTGCACACAAAAACCACAAAACAAATAGATAGAAATGTAATTATTAAAAGGCAAAAACTAAGCTAATAGAAACATTTCTTAACATATATTAGCTTTGTTATACAGAGAATGTCTTTGTTGCCTATATTAACCAATCAGAGCTCAGATTAATTAACTGTAGCAAAATAGAAGCTGAGCTGTGATTGGTTGCTATTGGCAGCCTGATAAATCCCCAGCCAACAGTAAGCCCTCCCCCTGGCAGTATATATTAGCTCACACATACACATAATAGACTGGTCATGTGACTGAGAGCTGCCGGATTCCTATATGGTACAATTGTTGCTCTTGTAGTTTGTCTGCTTATTAATCAGATTTTTATTTTTGAAGGATAATACCAGACTTGTGTGTGTTTTAGGGCGAGTTTCATGTGTCAAGTTGTGTGTGTTGAGTTGCGTGTGGAGACATGCATGTAGCGACTTTTGTGAGATGAGTTGTGTGGCGACATGCGTGTAGCAACATTTTGTGTGTCGAGTTGCATGTGACAGGTTAGTGTAGCAAGTTGTGTGCAGCAAGTTTTGCGCATGGCGAGTTTTGCGCGTGGCGAGTTTTATGTGTGGTGCGTTTTGAGTATGTGCAAGTTTTGTGTGAGGCAACTTTTGCATGTGGTGCAACTTTTGTGCATGTGGCAATTTTTCCGCGTGTGCAAGTTTTGCATGAGGCGAGTTTTCCATGAGGTGAGTTTTGCACGTGTGGCGAGTTTTGCATGTGGAGAGTTTTGCGCGTGGCGAGTTTTGAGCGGCGACTTTTGTGTTTCGACTTTGATGTGGCGAGGTTGGTGTATGTGTGGTGAAATGTGCGCTGAGGGTGGTATATGTGTTTGAGCACGTGGTAGTGTGTGGCGCATTTTGTGTGTGTGTTCATATCCCCGTGGTGGTGTGGTGATTATCCCATGTCGGGGCCCCACCTTAGCAACTGTACAGTATATACTCTTTGGCGCCATCACTCTCATTCTTTAAGTCCCCCTTGTTCACATCTGGCAGCTGTTAATTTGCCTCCAACACTTTTCCTTTCACTTTTTCCCCATTATGTAGATAGGGGCAAAATTGTTTGGTGAACTGGAAAGCGCGGGGTTAAAATTTCGCCTCACAACATAGCCTATGACGCTCTCGGGGTCCAGACGTGTGACTGTGCAAAATGTTGTGCCTGTAGCTGCGACGGTTCAGATGCCAATCCCAGACATACACACATACACACATTCAGCTTTATATATTAGATATATACAGCTGCACATTATGAGAGCGAGTAATAATGGAATTGTCCAGGAGAAAAATCTGCAGTAACTCTATGTGAATCATAACAGTGTGTGGTGTGCGCACTATGATTACTCTCCTATATTCCCCAGGCCGGTGAGTGGTCACTTATTCACTAGTCTAACCTGGCTTCTCTCAATAACTGCGGGCATCGGGTCCACATCTGTCTGCAAATCTGCATAGATGATCAGCAACCCGCACAGTGACTATGAGGGAATCCCGACAGCGTGCACACCAATTACTAAGGCTGCAGTCCCATAGAGTGAGTGCACAGAGACTTCTGAGATTGGACAACCCCTTTAAAATTCAGGAAGTAATGAAAATAGAACCATTCATTACAGTACGCAGAAATCTTGAAAACAGTCAGGACTGAGAACACACAGATTGTACATTAGAAGGATATAGACCTGTACAATATAGGATGAAGGCGTTTATTGGACATAACACAAAGACGAACAACAAGACAAAAACAAAACAAGAAGCTGCAAGCAAAGCTCATGTAACAATCCCCCCAGAAGCCACCGCGGCTCTGCGGGCAGGACCCAGCATTGAAAGTTCCTCTGTGATCACTAGAGGCACAACAGCTGACTCTTCTCTGTCTCTAGCGCCGGCGCCATTTTGGTAATGTCATTTGTAATGCAGATTAGGAGGCTTGGTCTCCGGAAAGATGTCTACCGCACTAGATTTACAGCTACGAAGTAGCGGACAGAAGCCGTGTGCAAGCTTTGCTCTGACGCCTTATTCCTGAGTCCAGTGCTACTGTCAGTGTGGTATACGAGAAACGTGGACAGGTATAGTACAGCTGCTGCGCCAGGAGATTATTGTTACCATGGTCTGTATCCATGTAAATAACCCATGTCATATAGGGGGTCAGTGTTACCATGGTCTGTATCCATGTAAATAACCCATGTCATATAGGGGGTCAGTGTTACCATGGTCTGTATCCATGTAAATAACCCATGTTATATAGGGGGTCAGTGTTACCATGGTCTGTATCCATGTAAATAACCCATGTTATATAGGGGGTCAGTGTTACCACAGTCTGTATCCATGTAAATAACCCATGTTATATAGGGGGTCAGTGTTACCACAGTCTGTATCCATGTAAATAACCCATGTTATATAGGGGGTCAGTGTTACCACAGTCTGTATCCATGTAAATAACCCATGTCATATAGGGGGTCAGTGTTACCACAGTCTGTATCCATGTAAATAACCCATGTTATATAGGGGGTCAGTGTTACCACAGTCTGTATCCATGTAAATAACCCATGTCATATAGGGGGTCAGTGTTACCACAGTCTGTATCCATGTAAATAGCCCATGTCATATAGGGGGTCAGTGTTACCACAGTCTGTATCCATGTAAATAGCCCATGTCATATAGGGGGTCAGTGTTACCACAGTCTGTATCCATGTAAATAACCCATGTCATATAGGGGGTCAGTGTTACCATGGTCTGTATCCATGTAAATAATCCATGTTATGTAGGGGGTCAGTGTTACCACAGTCTGTATCCATGTAAATAACCCATGTCATATAGGGGGTCAGTGTTACCATGGTCTGTATCCATGTAAATAACCCATGTTATATAGGGGGTCAGTGTTACCACGGTCTGTATCCATGTAAATAACCCATGTTATGTAGGGGGTCAGTGTTACCACAGTCTGTATCCATGTAAATAACCCATGTTATATAGGGGGTCAGTGTTACCACGGTCTGTATCCATGTAAATAATCCATGTTATATAGGGGGTCAGTGTTACCATGGTCTGTATCCATGTAAATAACCCATGTTATATAGGGCTCAGTGTTACCACAGTCTGTATCCATGTAAATGACCCATGTCATAAAGCAGGTCAGTGTTACCATGGTCTGTATCCGTGTAAATAACCCATGTGATTTAGGGGGTCTATGTGATACCATGGTCTGTATCCATGTAAATGACCCATGTCATTTAGGGGGTCAGTGATACTATTCTCTGTATCCATGTAAATGACCCCTGTTGTATAGGGAGTCAGTGTTACTATGGTCTTTATCCATGTAAATGACCCATGTCATATACAGTTTTGGCCAAAAGTATTGACACCCCTGCAATTCTGTCAGATAATACTCAGTTTCTTCCTGAAAATGATTGCAAACACAAATTCTTTGTTATTATTATCTTCATTTAATTTGTCTTCAATGAAAAAACACAAAAAGAATTGTCCTAAAGCCAAATTGGATATAATTCCACGCCAAACATAAAAAAGGGGGTGGACAAAAGTATTGGCACTGTTCGAAAAATCATGTGATGCTTCTCTAATTTGTGTAATTAACAGCACCTGTAACTTACCTGTGGCACCTAACAGGTGTTGGCAATAACTAAATCACACTTGCAGCCAGTTGACATGGATGAAAGTTAACTCAACCTCTGTCCTTGTGTGTACCACATTGAGCATGGAGAAAAGAAAGAAGACCAAAGAACTGTCTGAGGACTTGAGAAACCAAATTGTGAGGAAGCATGAGCAATCTCAAGGCTACAAGTCCATCTCCAAAGACCTGAATGTTCCTGTGTCTACCGTGCGCAGTGTCATCAAGAAGTTTAAAGCCCATGGCACTGTGGCTAACCTCCCTAGATGTGGACGGAAAAGAAAAATTGACAAGAGATTTCAACGCAAGATTGTGCGGATGTTGGACAAAGAACCTCGACTAACATCCAAACAAGTTCAAGCTGCCCTGCAGTCCGAGGGTACAACAGTGTCAACCCGTACTATCCGTTAGCGTCTGAATGAAAAGGGACTGTATGGTAGGAGACCCAGGAAGACCCCACTTCTTACCCCGAGACATAGAAAAGCCAGGCTAGAGTTTGCCAAAACTTACCTGAAAAAGCCTAAAATGTTTTGGAAGAATGTTCTCTGGTCAGATGAGACAAAAGTAGAGCTTTTTGGGCAAAGGCATCAACATAGAGTTTACAGGAGAAAAAAGAGGCATTCAAAGAAAAGAACACGGTCCCTACAGTCAAACATGGCGGAGGTTCCCTTATGTTTTGGGGTTGCTTTGCGGCCTCTGGCACTGGACTGCTTGACCGTGTGCATGGCATTATGAAGTCTGAAGACTACCAACAAATTTTGCAGCATAATGTAGGGCCCAGTGTGAGAAAGCTGGGTCTCCCTCAGAGGTCATAGGTCTTCCAGCAGGACAATGACCCAAAACACACTTCAAAAAGCACTAGAAAATGGTTTGAGAGAAAGCACTAGAGACTTCTAAGGTGGCCAGCAATGAGTCCAGACCTGAATCCCATAGAACACCTGCGGAGAGATCTAAAAATGGCAGTTTGGAGAAGGCACCCTTCAAATATCAGGGACCTGGAGCAGTTTGCCAAAGAAGAATGGTCTAAAATTCCAGCAGAGCATTGTAAGAAACTCATTGATGGTTACCAGAAGTGGTTGGCCGCAGTTATTTTGGCTAAAGGTTGTGCAACCAAGTATTAGGCTGAGGGTGCCAATACTTTTGTCTGGCCCATTTTTGAAATTTTGTGTGAAATGATCAATGTTTTGCTTTTTGCTTCATTCTCTTTTGTGTTTTTTCATTTAAGACAAATTTAAATGAAGATAATACCAAAGAATTTGTGTTTGCAATCATTTTCAGGAAGAAACTGAGTATTATCTGACAGAATTGCAGGGGTGTCAATACTTTTGGCCACAACTGTAGGGGGTCAGTGTTACCATGGTCTGTATCCATGTAAATAACCCATGTTGTATAGGGGGTCAGTGTTACCATGTTCTGTATCCATGTAAATGACCCATGTCATGAAAACCCTTCATCCAATTTTAATGTGGATACCCTCAAATGAAAGCTGAAAGTTTGAACTTCATCGGCATCTGAATTGTTTTGTTTAAAATTAATTGTGGTAATGTCTATAACCAAAATTAGAAAAATGTTGTCTCTGTCCAAATATATGGACCTAACTGTAGGGGGTCAGTGTCACCATGTTCTGTATCCATGTAAATAACCCCTTGTCCTATAGGAGGTCAGTGTTACTATGGTCTGTATCCATGTAAATGATCCATGTCATATAGGGGGTCAATGTTACCACGGATGGTATCCATGTACAGTACAGACCAAAAGTTTGGACACACCTTCTCATTTAAAGATTTTTCTGTATTTTCATGACTATGAAAATTGTACATTCACACTGAAGGCATCAAAACTATGAATTTACACATGTGGAATTATATACTTAACAAAAAAGTGTGAAACAACTGAAATTATGTCTTATATTCTAGGTTCTTCAAAGTAGCCGCCTTTTGCTTTGATGACTGTTTTGCACACTCTTGGCATTCTCTTAATGAGCTTCAAGAGGTAGTCACCGGGAATGGTTTTCACTTCACAGGTGTGCCCTGTCAGGTTTAATAAGTGGGATTTCTTGCCTTATAAATGGGATTGGGACCATCAGTTGTGTTGTGCAGAAGTCTGGTGGATACACAGCTGATAGTCCTACTGAATAGACTGTTAGAATTTGTATTATGGCAAGAAAAAAGCAGCTAAGTAAAGAAAAACGAGAGGCCATCATTACTTTAAGAAATGAAGGTCAGTCAGTCCGAAAAATTGGGAAAACTTTAAAAGTGTCCCCAAGTGCAGTTGCAAAAACCATCAAGCGCTACAAAGAAACTGGCTCACATGAGGACCACCCCAGGAAAGGAAGACCAAGAGTCACCTCTGCTTCTGAGGATAAGTTTATCCGAGTCACCAGCCACAGAAATCGCAGGTTAACAGCAGCTCAGTTTAGAGACCAGGTCAATGCCACACAGAGTTCTAGCAGCAGACACATCTCTACAAAAACTGTTAAGAGGAGACTTTGTGCAGCAGGCCTTCATGGTAAAATAGCTGCTAGGAAACCACTGCTAAGGACAGGCAACAAGCAGAAGAGACTTTTTTGGGCTAAAGAACACAAGGAATGGACATTAGACCAGTGGAAATCTGTGCTTTGGTCTGATGAGTCAAAATTTGAGATCTTTGGTTCCAACCACCGTGTCTTTGTGCGACGCAGAAAAGGTGAACGGATGGACTCTACATGCCTGGTTCCCACCGTGAAGCATGGAGGAGGAGGTGTGATGGTGTGGGGGTGCTTTGCTGGTGACACTGTTGGGGATTTATTCAAAATTGAAGGCATACTGAACCAGCATGGCTACCACAGCATCTTGCAGCGGCATGCTATTCCATCCGGTTTGTGTTTAGTTGGACCATCATTTATTTTTCAACAGGACAATGACCCCAAACACACCTCCAGGCTGTGTAAGGGCTATTTGACCAAGAAGGAGAGTGATGGGGTGCTACGCCAGATGACATGGCCTCCACAGTGACCAGACCTGAACCCAATCGAGATGGTTTGGGGTGAGCTGGACCGCAGAGTGAAGGCAAAAGGGCCAACAAGTGCTAAGCATCTCTGGGAACTCCTTCAAGATTATTGGAAGACCATTCCCGGTGACTACCTCTTGAAGCTCATCAAGAGAATGCCAAGAGTGTGCAAAGCAGTCATCAAAGCAAAAGGTGGCTACTTTGAAGAATCTATTTAAAAACACAGAACACCCGAAACTATCCAAAAATCTAATATATATCAGTGATATTGAATAAAATGAACATGCAATTGTTGTGTACTGTGAGGGTTGTCAGTGGAAACCACTACAGAGACGAGACCAAGACCAAAGCAATACAGAACAAGAGACCACCAGAAAGTATACAGGCTAGAGAATAATTAAAATATGCCTTTATTTATAAAAATTGGCAATTGGTTACATAAAATAAAATAAGACAAAAGTGAACAAGAGCAGGACTAGACAGGATATTAAATAATATAATTATTCGCAGCAACCCCAGAATATATATATATATATATATATATTTGTCTAAGGGTCACTTCCGTCTGTCTGTCCTTCTTTCTGTCTTTCTTTCTGTCACGGATATTCATTGGTCGCGGCCTCTGTTTGTCATGGAATCCAAGTCGCTGATTGGTCGTGGCAAAACGCCCACGACCATTGCCACGACCAATCAGCGACGCGCACAGTCCGGAAGAAAATGGCCACTCCTTACTCCCCGCACTCAGTGCCCGCATACACCCCTCCGGTCACCGCTCACACAGGGTTAATGCCGGCGGTAACGGACCGCGTTATGCTGCGGGTAACGCACTCTGTTACCGCCGCTATTAACCCTGTGTGACCAAGTTTTTACTATCCTATATAATTTTCTGCAATAGTTTCACTCTTGTGGGGTTTTTTGTTTACCTTGCACAATGCTTGACCCTTAATTGTGGTCATTGCACTCTAGCACTTTATTTATCTATTTTATGATTGATTTTTTGGTACACATATTACATTTGGCTCAGTTTTGTGATGCACACTAGCACCTTATTTTGGCAAATTATTTGTTCTTGATTGATTTTTTTTTTTTTGACTGATTTCTTACACATTCCACATGTTTTAATCATTGTCTTTTTGCACAATATGGTATGCATAGCCGAGTAATACACTATGTTCCAAATTATTATGCAAATGACATTTTTCTCTGATTTTCCTAAATGGTTGGTGCAAATGACAATCCGTCTAATAAAAGTAATCACCCGATAGAGTATACATCGAATTTTATTGAAGAAACTTCCCAGTGATAACAGTATAATCTCCAAAATGAATAAAAACTCAAAATGCACTGTTCCAAATTATTAGGCACAGTAGTATTTCTAAACATTTGATATGTTTTAAAGAACTGAAAATGCTCATTTGAAGAATTTTCAGCATTAGGAGGTCACATTCACTGAGCAAAAAAGCTATTTAACTCCAAAACCTCCTAACAGGCCAAGTTACATGTTAACATAGGAGCCCTTCTTTGATATCACCTTCACAATTCTTGCATCCATTGAACTTGTGAGTTTTTGGAGAGTTTCTGCTTGTATTTCTTTGCATGAAGTCAGAATAGCCTCCCAGACCTGCTGTTGTGATGTGAACTGCCTCCCACCCTCATAGATCTTTAGCTTGATGATAATCCAAAGGTTCTCGATAGGGTTGAGGTCAGGGGAAGATGGTGGCCACACCATGAGTTTATCTCCCTTTATGCCCATAGCAGCCAATGACTCAGAGGGATTCTTTGCAGCAGGAGATGGTGCATTGTCATGCATGAAGATTCTTCTGCTCCTGAAGGCATGTTTCTGCTTTTTTTACCATGGAAGAAAGTTGTCAGTCAGAAACTCTATACACTTTGCAGAGGTCATTTTCACACCTTCAGGAACCTTAAAGGGCCCTACCAGCTGTTCTGGACCAAAACATGACTCCTCAACCTCCTTGCTGACGTTGCAGCCTTGTTGGGACATGGTGGCCATCAACCATCCACTACTCCATCCATCTGGACCGTCCAGAGTTGCTCGACACTCATCAGTAAACAAGACTGCTTGAAAAATAGTCTTCATATATGTCTGGGCCCACTGCAACCGTTTCTGCTTGTGATCACTGTTTAGGGGTGGCCGAATAGTAGGTTTATGCACCACAGCAAGCCTTTGAAGGATCCTACACCTTGAGGTTTGAGGGACTCCAGAGGCACCAGCAACTTCAAATAACTTTTTGCTGCTTTGTAATGGTATTTTGGCAGCTGCTTTCTTAATTCAATGAATTTGTCTGGCAGAAACCTTCCTCAATATGCCTTTATCTGCATGAACTCTGTTTCAGTCATAAATCTCTTCATAGTATGATGATCACTCCTGTTTTCGTGAAATATCTAATGTTTTCAGACCTTGTCCAAGGCATTGCACTATTTAACACTTTTCAGCAGCAGAGAGATCCTTTTTATTTCCCATATTGCTTGAAACCTGTGACTTGCTTAATAATGTGGAACATCATTTTTAAGTAGTTTTCCTTTAATTAGAATCACCTGGAAAACTAATTATCACATGTATTTAAGATTGATTTCAGTGATCCATTGAGCCCTGAGACACAATACCATCCATGAGTTTATTTGAAAAACAAAACGATTAAATCTTTATGACACAAATCCAATTTGCATAATAATTTGGAACACAGTGTATATAATAATCCCTTTATTGAGGTATTCTGGGGTTGCTGTGAATAATTATATATAATATCCTGTCTAGTCCTGCTCTTGTGCACTTTTGTCTTGTTTTATTTTATGTAACCAATTGCAAATTTTTATAAATAAAGGCATATTTTAATTATTCTCTAGCCTGTATACTTTCTGGTGGTCTCTTGTTCTGTATTGCTTTGGTTTTGGTCTCTTCTTTGAAGAACCTAGAATATAAGACATATTTTCAGTTGTTTCACACTTTTTTTTGTTAAGTACCGTATTTTACGCTTTGTAAGACGCACTTTATTTCCCCCAAATTTGGGGGGGGGAAATGTGGGTGCGTCTAACAAAGCGGATATACCGCTTACCATTACAGGCTGGGATGAGGGGGTGTCCGCCGCCGCTACCGCCCGCCGCCGCTGTCGGGGTTGTCCGCTGCTGCCCCGGGTGATGCTGGAGGCTCCGGTGCTGCGGGGGGCTCTGGCGACATTTTGTGACAGACCAGAGCCCCCCGGCAGTTCGTCCATGCGTTCCAGTATGACTAATTCCGGGAAAATGGCCGCCGGAATCTCGGGAGATGAGATTTCAGCGCTGAGATCTCATCTCTCGAGATTCCGGCGGCCATTTTCCTGGAGTCAGTCATACAGGAACGCATGGACGAACTGCTGGGGGCTCTGGCCTTTCACAAAATGTCACCAGAGCCCCCCGCAGCACCGGAGACAGCCCTACAGCATTGGAGACAGCCCTGCAGCACAGGAGCCCCCTGCAGACCCCTCATCCCAGCTTGCAGCACAGGAGCCCCCCTGCAGACCCCTCATCCCAGCCTGCAGCACAGGAGCCCCCCTGCAGCACAGGAGCCCCCTGCAGACCCCCTCATCCCAGCCTGCAGCAATGCTCCACTCCTGCCTCCAGCAACGACCCTGGGACCCTGATCCACCACAGCCACAACCCCTGGAAGTAATAAGACGCATGGATTATAAGACACCCCACCAATTTATTAAAAAAAGTTTTTTCCTATTTTTCTCCTCAAAATTTGGGGTGCGTCTTATAATCCGGAGCGTCTTACCAAAGCGAAAAATACGGTATATAATTTCACATGTGTTATGTTCTGTCCATTTTAACAAGGACCGTATGGTTCCAATTATCCATCAAAAAGTTTTAGTACTATAGTTTTGGTTTTGCTGTGTTATAGCACCATCTAGCGGTGGTTACATTTATAACCTGTGTTTTTAGTAATAATTAGTGTTGCATTGTGGGATTGCACCAAGGTATCATGGGATAGGGAAACTCCATTTTCTCTCTGTGTATTTCCCTGGACACACGTGTTAATCTGCTGTGTTGGAACTACCTCACTTACTTGCCATCCTGGTTAAGTTTATCCGGTAAGATTGTTACCTCTGTTCTTGCAATATAGTGTTCTACAGAATGTGATTTATTGCACAGCAGCTAGTACTGTCTCACAGTGGCACTTGGGTCGCTACGACGGCACGATCCGTGACGCTCCAGCGTCGCTCCATTATCGCTCCAGCGTCGTATACTGCGGTCACACGTTGCAATACACGGCGCTGGAGCGATAATTTCATGACGTATTTGCGATGTAGAAGCCGTTGGTTACTGTGCGCACATCGTATACAACCTTTGTTACACGATGCGATCATGCCGCCACAGCGGGACACTTGACGAGGAAAGAAAGTTTCAAACGATCTGCTACGACGTACGATTCTCAGCGGGGTCCCTGATCGCAGTAGCGTGTCAGACACAGCGAGATCGTAACTATATCGCTGGAACGTCACGAATCGTGCCGTCGTAGCGACCAAAGTGCCACTGTGAGACAGTACCCTTAGGAAATCTATTATCAGTCACTTGCTGTATGTACCGTATTTTCTGGTGTATAAGATGACTGGGCGTATAAGACGACCCCCAACTTTTCCATATAAAATATGGAATTTGGGATATGCCTGCTGTATAAGACGGGGGTCAACTTATACACTCAGTCATCTTATACGGCGTGTGGTTCCCGGGGTCTGAGGAGAGGAAACTCTTCTTCAGGCCCTGGGATCCATATTCATGTAAAAAATAAAGAATAAAAATAAAAAATATGGATATACTCACCCCTCCGACGGACCCTGGACCTCAGCGGTGCAAGTGTCTGCCTCCGTTACTAAGAATGCAGTGAGTGAAGGACCTTCGATGACGTCGCGGTCACGCGACCGTGACGTCATCGAAGGTCCTGTTCACTCACTGCATTCTTAGAAACGGAGGCAGACGCTTGCACCGCTGAGGTCCAGGGTCCGTCGGAGGGGTGAGTATATCCATATTTTTTATTTTTATTCTTTATTTTTTACATGAATATGGATCCCAGGGCCTGAAGAGGAGTCTCCTCTCCTTCAGACCCTGGGAACCATCCAGGATCGCTCTGTACACCCGTACCTGGCGTATAAGACGACCCCCGACTTTTGGGACAATTTTTAGGGGTTAAAAAGTAGTCTTATACGCCGGAAAATACAGTAGTTATATGTAGAAGTTGCATCATCCTGTATATTTTTTCCTGCTAGTTGTAAAGTATCAGCTGTGCTGTTATTTGGCTCAATACTTATCCATATAATTTGTATTCTTATAGTTTTACCACATTTTCAATACCTGTTACTGTTATGCTGTAAGAATCAGGCTGCACTCAGATGTCACCCGAGTGCAGTCCTATTTAAGTGTGACGATTCAAAGAGGGAAAACGGAGAGTGGACCCTCTAGACCGCGACGACGAACCCCTCACGGACGAGCTGACCAGATAGACCGCCCCCTATACAGGGAGAGTTAGGGGCAGGCCCGTGAGGGACTATCGCCACGGAAGCTGGAGGACCAGGACGGGAGAAGACCAAGAAGAGGCGGAGATAGTAGGACCACAGGAAAGGTGAGTACTGCAGAGAAACAGGACTGATGGGTAAAACAGGACTGATGGGTAAAACAGGACTGATGGGTAAACTGCAGCAGTGCAGGGACTGGCGGAGGAGCTGAGGAAACGCAGAGGCTAGCAGGATACAGGAAAGACAGGATAAACCCAAAGTCAGAGGGAAAACGAACTTCACAGAGACTAAGAGCGGCCAGGAACACCTGAAGGAACAAATGATAACCAGGCACAGATGGACGGCAGGAAGCAGTTTAAATACCTAAAGGCAGGGTAGCACTTCCGGGTAACAGACCTCCAGAACCATAGAGAGGACAATAAGGAGGACCGACTTCCAGGTACTAGTCCTCCAGGACCATAGAGGAGACGAAGAGGAGCGCCAACAGAAGATCAGAAGTGCACACGCGCAGCACTGAACCTGGTATGCGCGCACGCACGAGAAGCAGAGGCCGGGAGCGAACGAGGAGGCGGCAGCAGCGGTATGATAGTTACCAATAAACAAGTTAGACTACAGAGAACAGTCTGCTTATTTGGAAGACAGAAGTGGTTTATGCTGTATGTTGGATCACACACCGTATCAACGTGTATGAAGACAGAACATGTTAATTCATAGTTTTGATGCCTTCAGTGTGAATTTACAATTTTCATAGTCATGAAAATACAGAAAAATCTTTAAACGAGAAGGTGTGTCCAAACTTTTGGTCTGTACTGTAAATGATCCATGTCATATAGTGGGTCTGCTTTTCTAAAATCTTGATGTAAACTGAACACCTCTATCAGAAATTACATTGTCAGCAATTCCATGCAGCCTAAATATATCTATTTTACCATTAAATCTGCACTTTTTTCCGCAATAGGAATCCCTTTAATGGAAATATAATGGGTCATCTTTGTGAGCCAATCCAACACACCAAGAATAACGGAGGGAGGTAGATCCATGATAAAATTCATTTAGATTGATCCTCAAAGCCTGGATGGAACTGGAAGAGGTTGAAGAAGTCCTAGAGGAGAAGATTGTGGTGTCTTGTTCCATGCACATGTTAAACTGGAGGAGACATACAGGTGCATCTCACAAAATTAGAATATAATCAAGAAGTTAATTTATTTCCGTTCTTCAATACAAAATGTGAAACTGATATATTATATAGAGTCATTATAAACATTGATGTTTTTCAAGTGTTTATTTCTGTTAAGGTTGATGATTATGGCTCACAGCCAATGAAAACCCAAAAGTCATTGTCTCAGTAAATTAGAATCTATATATATATATATATATATATATATATATATATAATTGTCTAAGGGTTTTTCTGTCTGTCCTGGAAATCCCGCGTCTCTGATTGGTCGAGGCCTGGCGGCCTCAACCAATCAGCGACGGGCACAGTATCGACGTAGATGTCATAATGGTTGCCATGGCGACGATGATGTCATAAAGGTTGCCTCGACTAATCAGCGACGGGCACAGTCTGCCGCGAATTCTGGAATCATCATTGTCCATATACTACGGGAACATGCATATTCTAGAATACCCGATGCGTTAGAATCGGGCCACAATCTAGTACTTTATAACACCTGCTTGAAAAAATGATTTTAACATTTGAAATGTTGGCCTACTGAAATGTATGTTCAGTAAATGCAATCAATACTTGGTCGGGGCTCCTTTTGCTTCAATTACTGCATCAATGTGGCGTGGCATGGAGGCGATCAGCCTGTGGCACTGCTGAGGTGTTATGGAAGCTCAGGTTGCTTTGATAGCAGCCTTCAGCTCGTCTGCATTGTTGGGTCTGGTATCTCATCTTCCTCTAGACAATACCCCATAGATTCTCTATGGGGTTAAGGTCAGGCGAGTTTGCAGGCCAATCAAGCACAGAGATACTGTTGTTTTTAAACCAGGTATTGGTACTTTGACAGTGTGGACAGGTGCCAAGTCCTGCTGGAGAATTACATTTCCATCTCCAAAAAGCATGTCGGCAGAGGGAAGCAAGAAGTGCTCTTAAATTTCCTGGTAGACGACTGCACTGACTTTGGTCTTTATAAAACAGTGTACCTATACCAGCAGATGACATGGCTCCGCAAACCATCACTGACTGTGGAAACTTCACACTAGACTTCAAGCAGCTTGGATTGTCTGTCTCTCCACTCTTCCTCCAGACTCTGGGACCTTGATTTCCAAGGTCTAGTGTGTAGTATCAACAATCAATGATGGTTTCGAGAGCCATGTCATCTGCTGGTGTAGGTCCACTGTGTTTTATCAAGACCAAAGTCAGCGCAGGCATCTGCCAGGAAATTTTAGAACACTTCATGATTCCCTCTGCAGACAAGCTTTCTGGAGATGGAAATGTAATTCTCCAGCAGGATTTGGCACCTGTTCATACTGCCAAAAGTACGAATACCTAGTTTAAAAACAACAGTATCACTGTGCTTGATTGGCCAGCAAACTCGTCTGACCTTAACCCCATAGAGAATCTATGGGGAATTGTCAAGAGGAAGATGAGACCCCAGACCCAGCAATGCAGACGAACTGAAGGCTGCTATCAAAGCAACCTGGGCTTCCATAACACCTCAGCAGTGCCACAGGTTGATCGCCTCCATGCCACGCCGCAGGGATGCAGTAATTGATGCAAAAGGAGCCCCGACCAAGTATTCAGTCAACGTAATGAACATACGTTTCAGTACGCCAACATTTTGGAAGTTAAAATCATTTTTTCAAGCTAGTGTTATAAAGTATTCTAATTTAGTGAGATAATCACTTTTGGGTTTTCATTGGCTGTAAGCCATATTCATCAATATTAACAGAAATAAACACTTGAAATACATCAGTCTGTTTGTAATGACTCTATATAATATATGAGTTTCACTTTTTGTATTGAAGAACTGAAATAAATTAACTTTTTGATGATATTCTAATTTTGTGAGATGCGCTTGTATTTTCTCACATCCGTCCTACAATTTGGCCACCAAAAAGAACGTAACAGTAGTTCTTGCATTTTTCATGACTTCAGGGTGTCCTACAAGTTTAGAATCATGGACAGGTTTGAGGACTTCAAGTCGAACAGATTTGGGGACCTATATTTGGTGGTTCTGCATTCAGAAAGATCAACGTCTTTAGAAGGATGGTAAAGAAAGTCAGTTTGGTATTTATCTTTAATCTGCGTAAAAAAATTATTTGGTGTCCAGTATTCCCCAAAACATTTTTGGATGTATGATGGTACAGTCAGTGCTGGTCCTCTCCTGATGTCCAGGTTCAGTAAATATCCTGGGCAGAGTATCAGCCTTGCCTTTTCTTCAACCAGGCTGATAAGAAATTATAAAATTAAACCTGGAGAAAAATAAGGCCCAATGTGGTTGATTTGTAGACAACCTCTTTGCTGTACAGATGAATTCAAAATTTTTGTGGTCAGTAAGGACACTCACCGGATGATTGGCCCCTTCCAAAAGATGTCTCAATTCTGAGAAGGCGACTTTAAGGGTATGTGCACACGATGAGTAAATGCTGCCGGTTGGATGCTGCATACTGGTGCGGTGTCCAACCCGCAATGTCCAGCTGTTACAGCATAGTGGATGGGATTTCAAGAAATCCCATGCCCACTATGCGTCCAGAGACACCCGTGTCTCACCCGTGGAGGCCGACATGCGGTTGTCATGTCGGACGCTGTTCAGACCAGGTCGTCCGACAGACAGCTGTAGTTCCGCTTTTGACCACTATTTACTCATTGGCGTCGGCTAGATTTTGTCTAGCTGTTCCGGGGTTAATTTACCTGATCCTCGGATTGGAGGCTGGGCCATGCTTATTGCCTTTTTATAGTTCTCCTGATCATTGGGTGTCGCCGATTATAGCTTCTGTCTTGCGCATTTGTTATCTCGGTCTGGAGTGGAGAGCTGGTCATTGGAGTATCATTGCTGGTGGTGTATTTTCCCTTGTCTTATTTACCCCTTCCTATATTTGTGTTTATTTTGCCCTGCACATTTATAGTGTATTCCTGTGTGACTGCAGCGTGATGTATATTTTCCTTTATCCTTGTCTGTGCTAACTGTGGGTACTGGTGTATTGCATTCACTGGGTGGAGGGCGGAGGTTTTCAGCTCAGGGTTGTATCAGGAGGCAGGGTGATGTTCGAGGCCTGAACATGCACACCATCAGTGTAAACTTCAGGTAGAGGGCCAGTCAGTATTTCCCTAGTCTTAGGGAAATTGCAGGGGCCCGGGTTATAAGCTCTCGCCCACCTAGTCTCTCCGTGACAGCGGTGAGTCTCTCCAGACTTCAGCATGTCAATTTCTCTTGCAAGACGCGAATCTCCACAAGAGTTTTTCACCCATAGAAAGTATTGGACGCTGTGAATCCTCATGATTTAGTGAACACGTTGTTGTTGTTGTTATTTATTTATATAACATGCGGATTCACCTGCGTTCAATAGACGGCAGCATTTTGGACTCAGCGAACTTGTGCTGCATCTAAAGCGCAGCCGGTTCCGGATCGTCTGCACATACCTTAACTGAAAGTTATTTTTTTCTAATGTCCTAGTTCTTTCTTCAGTTAACCTGGTATGAGAAAGGAATGCACATGAATAAAAGTGCATTTCCAGGACTTCTCCCCTGACAGCACCATCAGGAGGTTGTCCTTCTTATCCTTGGTAGGAACAGGAACACACAAGAGGTCCCTCCATCCACCACCCCTCAGTGTTTTTCCTGTCCCTATCGGGGACAGACGCAGAAGAGGTTTACCTGACATGTTCCACCGAGCTGGAGCTTCTGATGCCGGACGCAGGAGGTTTGGATCGGGGTCCTCGTCATCTCTCCCCCTTCATCCTGCAGGAGGTCCGGAGGCTGACCCCCTGCCGAACAAGGGGTTCCTCCGCCTGTCCAGATGAGTGGTGGCTACTGGAGTGAGCCGCTTCTCCTCCAGGGGGGCTCTCGGCTCCTGCTGCCCATCCCTGCACATGGCTCTATTACTCGCTGAAGATTAGGAGGCGCTTCTGATTAGAGGGATGATGCGCAGGCCTCTAGCACCCGTCGTGCATTCCACCGTGCAACGCACTTCCGGGTGATTGGGAAAAAAAAAGGTGCAGAATCTTAATTTAAAGGGGAACTGCCTTTTGACGATTCAGATGGAAGACAGGTGAGACAATACTATTTAAAGTATTGGCAAGGGGTATCTGAGGTTCCAGTTCATCTAGTCAGCCAGCTATGGAAGTTCAAACCGCTAGCCGGCCTGATACCCCTGCTGAAACCCTGGTACAAGTGAGTTTCTGTAAGTTTGGGTCTCGCACTGTCACACTGTCTGTCATCTACGGTATAATTCATAGTACGTTCCCTTGTTCCTTTATAGGACAAGAAAGCCCCTAAATGGTCCTTGACGCCATCCGCAACTAAAAAGAAAGGGAAAAAATGTGCCATGTGTAATACTAAACTGCCGGACACATATGGGGAAACAGTTATGCCCTGAGTGTATTGCCAAGGTGGTTAAAGATGAACACATCTCATTTATGACCGATATAAGGACCATAATAAGAGAGGAGGTTGATTTACCCCATAATCCTCCCGCATGGCTCCCATGCAAAAAAGACCACGATGGGAGATGGTGTCCAGTTCAGAAGGGGAGGAGTTATCAAATTACACTGACCCTGAGCAAGGGGAAAGGAAAGAATTTGTTGCAAATCCCTCAGAAGAAAAGAAGTACCTTTTCTCTTGGGAAGATACTGACGCACTATTATCAGCCGTCAGGAATACTATGAATGTGGAGGATACCCACCAGCCCCCTCCTCAATACAGGATTAAATGTTTGGAGGTTTAAGGAACCATATGAACAAAGTGTTCCCTGTTGGCTAGACAAGCAATATGTCACAATTCCACCCCTTACTGACAGCTCAGCCATCCAATCTGGTACAGGGGTGTGCTGAGCTGTCAGTGTTTTGATTGACAGCTCGACTATCCAATCTGAGACTGTGTCGGCTGTCTCATGTCTTCTCTATTCCAGTAAATGGCCATGCTTCCTAACGGAGCTGAGTTTCCCAGAACACTGCCAGACGTACAGTACAGACCAAAAGTTTGGGCAGACCACATTTAAAGATTTTTCTGTATTTTCATGACTATGAAAATTGTACATTCACACTGAAGACATCAAAACTGAGTTAACACATGTGGAATTATATACTTAACAAAAAAGTGTGAAACAACTGATATTGTGTTATATTCTAGGTTCTTCAAAGTAGCCACCTTTTGCTTTGATGACTGCTTTGCACACTCTTGGCATTCTCTTGATGAGCTTCAAGAGGTAGTCACCGGAAATGGTTTTCACTTCACAGGTGTGCCCTGTCATGTTTAATAAGTGGGATTTCTTGCCTTATAAATGGGGTTGGGACCATCAGTTGTGTTGAGCAGAAGTCTGGTGGATGCACAGCTGATAGTCCTACTGAATAGACTGTTAGCTGCTTTTTGTTGCCATAATACAAATTCTAAGTAAAGAAAAATGAGGGGCCATCATTACTTTAAGAAATGAAGGTCAATGAGTCTGAAAAATTGTGAAAACTTTGAAAGTGTCCCCAAATGCAGTTGGAAAAACCATCAAGCGCTACAAAGAAACTGGCTCACATGAGGACTGCCCCAGGAAAGGAAGACCGAGAGTCACCTCTGCTTGTGAGGATAAGTTTATCCGAGTCACCAGCCTCAGAAATCGCAGGTTAACAGCAGCTCAGTTTAGAGACCAGGTCAATGCCACACAGAGTTCTAGCAGCAGACACATCTCTACAACAACTGTTAAGAGGAGACTTTGTGCAGCAGGCCTTCATGGTAAAATAGCTGCTGGGAAACCACTGCTAAGGACAGGCAACAAGCAGAAGAGACTTGTTTGGGCTAAAGAACACAAGGAATGGACATTAGACCAGTGGAAATCTGTGCTTTGGTCTGATGAGCCCAAATTTGAGATCTTTGGTTCCAACCACCGTGTCTTTGTGTGACGCAGAAAAGGTGAACGGATGGACTCTACATGCCTGGTTCCCACCATGAAGCATGGAGGAGGAGGAGGAGGTGTGGGGGTGCTTTGCTGGTGACACTGTTGGGGATTTATTCAAAATTGAAGGCATACTAAACCAGCATGGCTAACACAGCGTCTTGCAGCGGCATGCTATTCTATCCGGTTTGCGTTTAGTTGGACCATCATTTATTTTTCAACAGGACAATGACCAGAAACACCTCCAGGCTGTGTAAGGGCTATTTGACCAAGGAGGAGAGTGATGGGGTGCTACACCAGATGACCTGGCCTCCACAGTGACCAGACCTGAACTCAATCGAGATGGTTTGGGGTGAGCTGGACCGCAGAGTGAAGGCAAAAGGGCCAACAAGTGCTAAGCATCTCTGGGAACTCCTTCAAGATTGTTAGAAGACTATTTCCGGTGACTACCTCTTGATGGTCATCAAGAGAATGCCAAGAGTATGCAAAGCAGTCATCAAAGCAAAAAGTGGCTACTTTGAAGAACCTAGAATATAAGACATATTTTCAGTTGTTTCACACTTTTTTGTTAAGTATATAATTCCACATGTGTTAATTCATAGTTTTGATGCTTTCAGTGTGAATTTACAATTTTCATAGTCATGAAAATACAGAAAAATCTTTAAATGAGGTGTGTCCAAACTTTTGGTCTGTACTGTACATTCATCTTGTGAGGTTTGTGCTTAGAGCTCTTCTGTGTCTTGAGTTCTGTTTGCTTGATCTGTTGCCTGATCTTGGACTTTGTTCTTACCATCCGCCTGTTTAACCCTTTTAGCTCGGGTGGGGGGGTGGAGAATCCAAAACTTTCTTCAGGCATGGACAGCGGTATTCAAGAACCCATGGATATTGCAAACGGTATCAGAGGGATACAAAATACGATTTGTGCAGATACCCCAGGGAAGATTCCATCTGACAACTACTCAGTCTCCCCAGGTTTTAGGAAGGCTGCTGGCAGACGTAAAGAAGTTGATGGATTCAGGAGCAGTGGTTCCAGTGCCGGAGTCAGAATGGGGTCTCTGTTACTATTCGAGCCTGTTCTCAATAAACAAACCCAGGGGAGACTATCACACCATAATAAATCTGAAGTCCCTAAACAGATGGGTATCCTACAAAAAATTAAATATGGATTCTATAAGATCTACGACTCCATTGATCAAGGGAAATATGGTAATCTGTACGTTAGATCTTAAAGAAGCTTATTATCATGTGCCTTTTCATCCTCACAGCCAGCTTTATCTAAGATTTTAGTTGGTAGAGGATTGCAAAATTCCGATCAGTGACCACAGTACATTTGAAGGGGACTCAGAATTTGGTAGCGGACTTTCTCAGACGAAAAACAGTCCAACAGTCAGAATGGGGGCTGAATTGGGAAGAATTCAGTCACATAATATGCCGATGGGGTTCCCCCCAGGTGGAACTGTTCGCTACAAGAAAAAATTCAGATGCAAAGAAAGTGAGTGAAAAGAATCAGGGAGACAGGCCGACAGGAGTAGACCTCTTATCTCAAAAATTGAACATGGACCTGGCGTATGGTTTTTCCCCATTTCCTCTAATCCCAGCGGTGCTGAGGAAGATACTGGAAGAGCAAGCCAAGGTGATCATAATATTACCATTTTGACCCAGGAGCTGGTTTCTTGTACTAAGAAGGATGGCCATAGAAGATCTCCTCATGCTTATAGAGAGGCACAATCTATTGGTCCAGAGGCCAATACACCATCCCAATGTGAAGCTCCTACAGTTGACTTGCTGGATCCTGAGTGGCAGATCTAGAGGTCTCTCGGACTCTGTCATAACAACAATACAAAAAAGTAGAAAACCGGTAACATCGGCGATATATACTAAAATATGGAGAAAATTTTGTGCGCAATGTCCCGTGGCGACAATGGTATTATCGAAGCGTTATATTCCCAAAATCATAAAATTCCTCCAAGCGGGGTTTGAGAAAAGCCTAAGACCCAGCACTCTGAAAGTGCAGATATCTCCTCTGAGTGTTTTTATGGCCTATCCACTAGCAGGACATCCATGCATTGAACAATTCGTGAAGGCCACAGGCAGAATTTGACCCACGGTTAGAGCCTATGTCCCACCTTGGGTTATGCACACGGGCTTAAATGGATTATTCAGATCACCATATGAACCACTTGAGGATTCAGACATAAAATCTCTCTCCCTTAAAATTACATTCCTGGTTGCCATAACAATATCCAGGAGGATTGGGAAATACAGGTGTTTTCCATAAAAAGCCCATACTTAAGGATCATAGATGAATGCATTATTCTTAGATTAAACCCTGTGTTCTTGCCAAAATTAGTAACGTCCTTTCATATGAGTCAAGAGGTAGTCTTGCCTTCCTTCAGCCAAGACCATAAAAATAGCCAGAAATGGTCTTTTCATTCCCTAGATGCCAGAAGAGTAGTCCTCCAGTACATGGAATCCTCAGAGGACTGGCAAATAGATCCCAATCTGTTCATACAGTTTTGAGGGAAAAATAAGGGGAAAAAGATGTCAAAAGTGACGTTGGCATGATGGGTTAGATCAGTGATCAGCCTGACCTACACATCAGAAGGGAAGTCTCCTCCAGTCAATATCAGAGCCCATTCCACGAGAGCAGTAGCCACATCTTGGGCAGATAAACCACCTTATTTTTTGTACATCCCATCACATATTTCCCTTGGGTACAAAAAATGAATTGAAGTGACCACAGATTTCTTGTAAAAAAAAACAAAAAAAACATTTTTATTAATTCAGTCCAATTTTTTTCTTTTAAATTCAGTAACTAAGGTAACTGGAAAAACAGAGGTTACTCTACAAAATGTCCATCATATTAATTATATAACATCCAAAAACTTTGTCCTCAATATATACTAGCTAGATTCCCATGGAAATCCATGTACCAATATAATGACCAGTCATAAAATAAAGTGCTTAGTGCCGTGCATTGCAAGCCATCAAATGTGCAAAGAAGCATAAACGGTTAATATCCCTGTAATTGATAAGCAACAGAACCATCTTGTGGTTAAGTTAATTTAAAGCTAATATAGGACAAATCTTATCTATTTTAAAGGGAACCTGTCACCCCCCCCCCCAGGCGTTTGTAACCAAAAGAGCCACCTTGTGCAGCACTAATGCTGCATTCTGACAAGGTGGCTCTTTTAGTTATTGGTGCTGTAACTTCAGAAATAATCCATTTTATAATTTGTCCCAAATACCTTGAATCAGTCAAGGAGGCAGGCCTTCCCCCCCCTGCTGCAAACGCAGCACCGCCGTCGCTCATGTCCTCTTGGCGCCTTCTCAGCGCTGATTTCAAATGAGCCGGCGCCTGTGCTCTTTTCTTCTGCCTTGAGCAGGCTCAGTGAGCGCTGCCCGTCCGTCCTCATTTGCAGTCTAGCTGACTGCGCCTGTGCGGCCGCCCTGCCTGTGAGTCGCAGCCCCGCAGTGTCTTCTTATTTATTCTCACTGTGGGGCTGGGATTCCTGGGCATGCGCAGTGCATATCTAAGCCTCTCACTCATCTCCCTCCGCCGCCTTCAGACTGTGCGGCGCCAGCTGATCCCCAAACGCATGCCACGGCAACAAATGGCAGTTCAGGATTTGGATGGACTAGTAATGCTGCAGAAGTAAAAAGAGTCTTTAGTTTGTCAAACGCCACTTGTGCCTGTGGAAACCAGGAAAACATTTTGAGTTTTTTTGTGAGTGAAGTAATTGGTAAAATGATTTTTGAACAGTTTTTAATGAGTCTTCTGTAGAAATTAGCAAATCCTATAAAGCGCTGGACGTCTTTTGAATTTCTTGGGGTAGGCCAGTCAACTACCGCTCTGATTTTACTGGGGTCTATGCTCAGACTTTCTGAGAGATGAAATATGCCAGAGGTTGAGTCCTGGTTTTCTTCAGAGAGAAAAAAAAATAAATAAATTATATATATCTATATCTATATCTGTATGTGTGTATGTATGTGCGTGTGTATGTCTGGGATTGGCATCTGAACCGTCGCAGCTACAGCCACAAAATTTTGCACAGTCGCACGTCTGGACCCCGAGAGCGTCATAGGCTATGTTGTGAGGTGAAATTTTAACCCCGCGTGTTCCAATTCACCAAACAATTTTGCCCCTATCTACATAATGGGGAAAAAATGAAAGGAAAAGTGTTGGAGGCAAATTGACAGCTGCCAGATGTGAACAAGGGGGACTTAAAGAATGAGAGCGACGGCGCCAAAGAGTATATACTGTACAGTTGCTAAGGTGGGGCCCCGACATGGGATAATCGCCACACCACCACGGGGATATGAACACACACACAAAATGCGCCACACACTACCACGTGCTCGAACACATATACCACCCTCAGCGCACATTTCACCACACATACACCAACCTCGCCACATAAAAGTCGAAACACAAAAGTCGCCGCTCAAAACTCGCCACGCGCAAAACTCTCCACATGCAAAACTCTCCACATGCAAAACTCTCCACATGCAAAACTCACCTCATGGAAAACTCGCCACACGCAAAACTTGCACACGCAGAAAAATTGCCACATGCACAAAAGTTGCAACACATGCAAAAGTTGCCTCACACAAAACTTGCACATACTCAAAAGGCACCACACATAAAACTCGCCATGCGCAAAACTCGCCATGCGCAAAACTTGCTGCACACAACTTGCTACACTAACCTGTCACATGCAACTCGACACACAAAAAGTTGCTACACGCATGTCGCCACACGCAACTCAACACACACAACTTGACACACGAAACTCGCCCTAAAACACACACAAGTCTGGTATTATCCTTCAAAAATAAAAATCTGATTAATAAGCAGACAAACTACAAGAGCAACAAATGTACCATATAGGAATCCGGCAGCTGTCAGTCACATGACCAGTCTATTATGTGTATGTGTGAGCTAATATATACTGCCAGGGGGTGGGCTTACTGTTGGCTGGGGATTTATCAGGCTGCCAATTTAGCTTACAAATACTGTGGTAAAAATACTGACCAAATAACGTGTGAACGAGGGCTAATACAGCAGGAGATGACATACAGATATATACTATATACAGGAGAGATGACACACAGGTATATACTATATAGAGGAGGAGATGACATACAGGTACATACTACATACAGGAGGAGATGACATACAGGTATATACTATATACAGGAGGAGATGACACACAGGTATATACTATATACAGGAGCAGATTACCTACAGGTATATAGTATATACAGGAGGAGATGACATACAGGTATATGCTATGTATAGGAGGAGATGACATACAGGTATATACTATATACAGGAGGAGATGACACACAGATATATACTATATATAGGTGAGATGACACACAGGTATATACTATATACAGGAGATTACATACAGGTATATCTAATATATAAAGCTGAATGTGTGTATGTATGTATGTATGTGTGTATGTCCGGGATTGGCATCTGCACCGTCGCAGCTACAGCCACAAAATTTTGCACAGTCACACGTCTGGACCCCGAGAGCGTCATAGGCTATGTTGTGAGGTGAAATTTTAACCCCGCGCGTTCCAATTCACCAAACAATTTTGCCCCTATCTACATAATGGGGAAAAAGTGAAGGGAAAAGTGTTGGAGGAAAATTGACAGCTGCCAGATGTGAACAATGGGGACTTAAAGAATGAGAGCGATGGCGCCAAAGAGTATATACCGTACAGTTGCTAAGGTGGGGCCCCGACATGGTATACTCACCACACACGGGGATATGAACACACACACAAAATGCGCCACACACTACCACGTGCTCAAACACATATACGACCCTCAGCACACATTTCACCACACACACACCAACCTCGCCACATAAAAGTCGAAACACAAAAGTCACCACTCAAAACTCGCCACGCCAAAACTCGCTACATGCAAAACTCGCCATATGCAAAACTAGGCTCACGCAAAACTCGCCACACGTGCAAAACTCACCTCATGGAAAACTCACCTCATGCAAAACTTGCACACACAGAAAAATTGCCACGTGTACAAAAGTTGCAACACATGCTAAAGTTGCCTCACACAAAACTTGCACATACTCAAAACGCACCACACATAAAACTCGCCACACGCAAAACTCGCCATGCACAAATCTGGCTGCACACAACTTGCTACACTAACCTGTCACATGCAACTCGACACAAAATGTTGCTACACGCATGTCGCCACACAAAACTCATCTCACAAAAGTCGCTACATGCATGTCGCCACACGCAACTCAACACACACAACTTGACACATGAAACTCGCCCTAAAACACACACAAGTCTGGTATTATCCTTCAAAAATAAAAATCTGATTTAATAAGCAGACAAACTACAAGAGCAACAATTGTACCATATAGGAAATACGGCAGCTGTCAGTCACATGACCTGTCTATTATGTGTATGTGTGAGCTAATATATACTGCGAGGGGGTGGGCTTACTGTTGGCTGGGGATTTATCAGGCTGCCAATAGCAACCAATCACAGCTCAGCTTCTATTTTGCTACAGTTAATTAATCTGAGCTCTGATTGGTTAATATAGGCAACAAAGACATTCTCGGTATAACAAAGCTAATATATATGTTAAGAAATGCTTCTATTAGCTTAGTTTTTGCCTTTTAATAATTACATTTCTATCTATTTGTTTTGTGTTTTTTGCGTGCAGAATAAATTTTTGTTAACACATTCTATTTTGCTAACAGCAGTCATTAACCCGGGCAGTACAGCTAGTGTGTGTGTGTGTGTATGTATGTATGTATGTATGTATGTATGTATGTATGTAAATATATATATATATATATATATATATATATATATATATATATATATATATATATATATATATATATATATATATATATATATATATATATATATATATATATATATATATATATATATATATATATATTATATATATATTAGTTCTCCTTCATGACTAACTGCACATGCCTGCGATGCTTCTCAAAGGAATCTGAAAATATAAGACTGTCTTTGAGATACACCGCAACAAATCAATCCAAGAAATCTTAAAAAACTTCAAAGGTAGCAGAGGCGTTGCTAAGGCCGAAAGGCATAACCACATATTCAAAATGTCTATATCTAGTTCTAAAGGCAGTCATCTCCCAGGTGAATTTGTATGAGATTATAAGTCCCTCTTAGATAGAGTTTGGTAAATATCTTGGCAGAACGCCGTCTCTCAAGCAACTCTGGAATTAAGGGTAGGTCATCAAACACTTGATCCATAGTTGTCATGAAGGAAACTAAGTTATTAAGGAGGTCAGAATTATTTTCTATGTAAGGTGAGGCCCATGCAAGAGCCTCATCAGTCAGGAGCTTAGTGATTAACAGAACCTTTTTGCAGTCAATGGTGAAGGTTGCATCTGAAAATTAGATATGGCATTGATTAACGAATCCACAGTAATGATAACAATCCCCACTGGATTTTGCAGGCAGCGGAATTTGTGCGTTTGAGTCCGGGCCTGAATTGCCTCTGTAATTCAATAATTTCTTTGTGCTGACCCAACACCTGTGTTTGCAACGTAGAACATTTTTCTTGGTATGTGGCACACAAATTCTAAAGTTCAGCAACTTGTTGCTTCAGGGTGGTAGCAACAGACTCCATTTTATGCTCAAGATTATTCTGTTATGGACTAACCTGGGTTGGAGTAGTGGTATTGCAACCACTAGGGGCAGCACTGGCAGGTTGCGTTGTCAGGAATAGCCAGGAGTCAGCACAGAGGAGCAGCAATATAATCTTGGATGAAGCAGTAGGTGAAAGGAAAGCTTGACTAAACGTACCTTCACACAAATCGACTTTACAACGAGAACGACAACGATCCGTGACGTTGCAGCGTCCTGGCTAGCGATATCGTTGTGTTTGACATGCAACAGCGATCTGGATCCTGCTGTGATATCGCTGGTCGTTGAATAAAGTTCAGAACTTTATTTGGTCGTCAGACCAGCGTGTATCGTCAGGTTTGACACCAAAAGCAACGATACCAGCGATGTTTTACGCTGGTAACCAGGGTAAATATCGGGTTACTAAGCGCAGGGCCGCGCTTAGTAACCCAATGTTTACCCTGGTTACCAGCGTAAAAATAACAAACAGTACATACTCACCTGCGCGTCCCCTGCCGTCCGCTTCCTGCTCTGACTGAGCGCCGGCCCTAAAGTGAAAGTAAAAGCACAGCGGTGACGTCACCGCTCTGCTGTTAGGGCCGGCGCTCACACAGTACAGGAAGCTGACGCCGGGGGACGCGCAGGTGAGCATGTACTGTTTGTTATTTTTACTTTTACGCTGGTAACCAGGGTAAACATCGGGTTACTAAGCGCGGCCCTGCGCTTAGCAACCCGATGTTTACCCTGGTTACCCGGGGACCTCGGCATCGTTGGTCGCTGGAGAGCGGTCTGTGTGACAGCTCTCCAGCGACCAAACAGCGACGCTGCAGCGATCGGCATCGTTGTCGCTATCGCTGCAGCGTCGCTTCGTGTGAAGGTACCTTTAAGACTGGGAGCTCAATAATCTCCCAAGGACGGAAGTGAAATGCCAAGTTTAAGGAGGGTGTTCAATCAGAAACAACACAGGTACTAGTATCTGGGTTAGCAAGGAACTGTCCAGCAAGCTAAATAGCTCAGAGGGAAGAGCTGGTGCACAAGAGCTGCTGTGATGCGAGTCCTGACACTTTGTATCCATGTAAATAACCCATGTATTCTTCCTGCATTCAAGATGACTGTGGTTCCAACTTGCCAGTATGCTCACCATGCGAAAGCATCAGCCATCTTGGATGCAGGACTGCAACGCCAATCTCTGCACAGGAGACAAATAGAGATCACCATATAGGATGACTGTAAATGAGAAATGTATAGTCGCTTCTCAGTGCCACAGTGGGGCGGATCTCTCGCCAGATTGCACAATGTGTAGATAGTTAAAAAGATCTTATACCTGATGAGACGGTTACTGTTAAAATCCATGTTATAATTGTGTAATCCTGATGGTTAATTGAGCATTTCATGAGCCCAGCTATAGAATGAAATCGCTCATGAGCCCAGGTGTATTAAATTTCCACCCACCCTGACTGACCGCTGCAGCTTATACTGAGCATAGTGAGATCTCAGCAGCAGTAGGGAGGAAGGTACTGAGGAATTGTCAATCATTATAGTTGATCGTTGGGGGACTGTATAATCCTTTCAGAAAATGTTCACCATTCTGTCATGGATTTTTAAAGTAAGTTCACCTGCCTCAATAGACCGAAGATATCTATTTATGTATGTAGTTTGAAATCTGGTGGCTTTTAGCATCTAAGTTTCAGCACTTCTTAAGATCTTTAAATGAACAGTTTATCAACATTTGTTTGAGACTAAAAGGATTCTGTAAGACTTACTTATATACGTCCTTAGACTTGTCAACGCTAAAATAATAAAACTGATCCTTACTTGCCTTCTTCTGCTATTCCGCTGCCCGCTTTTCTTTGTTGATGGGCTGCAACAGTGATATCTTGACTTCAGCACACGTGATCTTGCTGCCAAGCATTGGGCTCCGCTGTCATGCTGGGGTAGGCTACACTAGACCGCTGCGCCCTTTGATTGGCTGCAGTTTTCACATACATTTTAGTCGTGATCTACACAGATTGGGGCAGCACTCAGCATTGTTGGTTGAGATAATATTTATAAATAATTCTTGGAAAACTCCTTTCAACATATAGTCCGGCATAGGTAATTAAAAAAGAATACTCTTCTAGATCTTCATCCGGTAGGGATTGCTTGTGACCACTGCAAGTGGTGACTCGTTGGCCACCATTGTGGCTACTGACTCAAGTTCATTTTTATCAATAAATGCAATGTAAAGTGAATTAACAACAAAAATAATCTTAATAATATCAATATCTGATGTGACCACCCCTCCACACCAGCCTAAAACTATTGCACAGTACTGTACATACGTGGCAACTTGTAACAGCCTTATTGTAGCAGGAACTGTTCCTGTAGTCATTCCCCCTATTCATGCCATGCCTCTTCCTGAATGGCATGGATATAGGGAATGGCTGCACATACATAGAACTTTCTGACATATATAAGAAATATCTTCAGCTGCATGCAGAATAACAAGAAGGTGGTCCGAGAGCTGCCAGGAGGGGCTGGAGACCACAGGGCACAGCTGTTCATGAGGAATGGGGAGATGTACACATTACACATCTCATATTCTCTTTATTGTTTTTTTTCCTACAGAGCATTTAGAATTTATCAAGATGCGAAACCTGAAGTTACTGAAGTCTTTGCACTGTAGCTCAACTCAAGGTCTTGGCACTCCACAATGCTTCACTGTGCGGACAGACACTGGGACTGTTCTCATTGGATCATGTTTTGGCGTGGTAGAGTTGGATCCTAATACAGAGCAGGTGACTGATTTATACATTATTCTCGTCATCAGAAAATGTATTTTTTTTCATTATCCTCTGCATTATCAGCAATTGCTTTTAGAGGGTTGTCAGGTGAAAACAAGTTTATTACTAGGGATGAAGGGACACGTGGATGTTCGTCAGGATCAACTGAACTTTGGCCCAAAGTTCGGTTTGGGTACCATAACTCTACCCAAACTTTAACCCGAACCCCATAGAAGTTAATGGTGACCCAAACGTTAGTGTTGTAAAATGGTTGTAGTAGTTTTCCCCGCTCACTCTCCCTCCTCAGACTTCGTTTCGGAATTCCAAACACTAAAATGGACTTCTGTGAAAAGTCCGTGTTGAGAGTTCAGTCCCAGTACAAATCCCGAACTTTACAGTTTGGGTTTATGCAGCGCCCCAGAGTCTGGTCGTTGCAGTAACGTCGCTCTTCCACCAGGGGGAGTGATGGGACGTCTGATTGTGCTAAAAGAGTTCACCTGACCAGGTATCACAGTCACACACTACACTTCACACTCCGGCCACCAGGGGGAGCAAAAGGTCCTATCTACTAGGCCACTCCTCACATATGGGTAAAACTGGGGGTTGGATAGGAAGTTAGAGCAGAAAGCAGCCTGGGAGAGTTCCAGGGAGGACCTGTCAGGTGTGGGATCCTGACAGCGGCCTAGCACAGAAAGATTGTTACGGAGCCGTGCCTGCACCTCATTGCGGCGGCATCCTAAGAAAGGACAAGAAGCGAAGTATATTGTGGAGAGTGAGAAACAAGATCACAGCACAAAGGAGATAGAACCAGGAGGAGTCGTGCCCCAAGATCGGCAACATCCTTCTGAGGCGCGTAGCCGGTGGCCGGAACGCCGAGGAAGTAATAGACTCTACGCATTACTCTGAACTACGGCAGGGCAGTTTATACCAAGTTGGCTGTCCAACCTTTACACCTAATGAAGACAACGGAGGCAATCGTGGGAGAGGGGCGTCTCTAGGGTCCCTATAAAATAACTCCAGGCCTACCCCGTCATACGGGTGCGTCCTATCCAAACCATCTGGGGGACGGAGAGAGAGAACAGAAACATACACGACAGTTGTGAGGACTATCCCGTGGTGCTCAGCAGGGAAGTACTACAACACCCAGGCGCTAGTAGGAAGGCTACTGATTTCCACCTGCAAAGGGAACTCTGGATGTGCCTTCGGACCGGCCGGTCTCAGCCAGCCCTGTTAGCAGTGCCCTGGATTGCGGATGCCGAAGCCTTCAGTAAAAAGGTAAAGAGACTGCAACCTTTGTGTCCTCATCATTTACTGCGACCTACACCATCACCATCTATTCATCAAGGGAAGCCCTGGGGACATACTACTCCTGTGGGAAGTTGCACCATCTAGCTGCCATTCCATCACCCCAGCGGACCCCTAGCAGCGTCGGTCACCCTGACCGAATACCACAGGTGGCGTCACGAACACTAGACAAACAAGACCTATTAATTGGATGCCCCTCAAAGGGCCACGGACTGGGTCAGGCCACCGTGACATCCCCCGAACCGAAAGACCGGTACCGAGTACCCCATTGCCCTTAACGTGGGGGTGCTCCATTTACTCATCTCTAGTTATTCCCTATCTGCAAGATGGGTACTAACTTACTGAAAAGTGGATGTCTCACCTCTATCACATGCACCAATTGACATTGTTTCCTCTCCCCCTTTATTATTAAACTAAGGAGAGTCAGCTCACTGCAGCCTGAAGCCTCTTGTCAGCGGAATACACCGCACGGAGCCGCTCTAGTCCAGGCAGATGTAATCATGTAGGAAAAAATTAGTTCTCCAGCGATGATGAAAAAACAGGTAAGTATAAAACTTCACATTTATTTAAGCATATTAAAAGTCCAACTTGTTGGTATGACACAGCACTATAGAGAAGACAAACGCGTTTCGGCTAGCGTACCTTAATCATATGGTCAGGTCTGATGATAACTAAGGCACACTAGCCAAAATATGTTGGCTGTAGTGCTGCGCTGTGTCGTGCTGACATGTTAGACTTTTAATATGTTTAAATAAATGTTAAGTTTTATACTTAACTGTTTTTTCATCATCGCTGAAGAACTACTTTTTTTTTCTACATAATTGGGCACTTTTATCCTTTACTTTGTTGGTAAATTTAGATTGATATGGTTTTCGTATTTTTTATTTTTTTTTTTATATCTGACATTTGTTTGTTGACAGTTTAGAAAAATTTGTGATTTTTCAAGCTTTGAATGCTTTTATTCTTTAACGGAATCGGTCAGGTCCCCCGTATCCCAAGAACCACCAGCAGTTGTGTCTGCATTTGTAAACCCCCTGCCAAATAGTCCCTGTATTATACTGTATAACACACAAATAGATCTTTAGAAAAAGTATTTCTAAGGTCCGTTAATGATATCTAAATAAGGGCTTTGACTAGTCGAAGGGGCGTTAGTGTCCCCAGACTAGTCGGCCCACTTAGATGAGATCACGCCCCTGTGGGCGTGAGAACATACAGTGGGGCAAAAAAGTATTTAGTCAGTCAGCAATAGTGCAAGTTCCACCACTTAAAAAGATGAGAGGCGTCTGTAATTTACATCATAGGTAGACCTCAACTATGGGAGACAAACTGAGAAAAAAAAAATCCAGAAAATCACATTGTCTGTTTTTTTTATCATTTTATTTGCATATTATGGTGGAAAATAAGTATTTGGACAGAAACAAAATTTAATCTCAATACTTTGTAATCTATCCTTTGTTGGCAATGACAGAGGTCAAACGTTTTCTGTAAGTCTTCACAAGGTTGCCACACACTGTTGTTGGTATGTTGGCCCATTCCTCCATGCAGATCTCCTCTAGAGCAGTGATGTTTTTGGCTTTTCGCTTGGCAACATGGACTTTCAACTCCCTCCAAAGGTTTTCTATAGGCTTGAGATCTGGAGACTGGCTAGGCCACTCCAGGACCTTGAAATGCTTCTTACGAAGCCACTTCTTCGTTGCCCTGGCGGTGTGCTTTGGATCATTGTCATGTTGAAAGACCCAGCCACGTTTCATCTTCAATGCCCTTGCTGATGGAAGGAGGTTTGCACTCAAAATCTCACGATACATGGCCCCATTCATTCTTTCATGTACCCGGATCAGTCGTCCTGGCCCCTTTGCAGAGAAACAGCCCCAAAGCATGATGTTTCCACCACCATGCTTTACAGTAGGTATGGTGTTGGATGGATGCAACTCAGTATTCTTTTTCCTCCAAACATGACAAGTTGTGTTTCTACCAAACAGTTCCAGTTTGGTTTCATCAGACCATAGGACATTCTCCCAAAACTCCTCTGGATCATCCAAATGCTCTCTAGCAAACTTCAGACGGGCCCGGACATGTACTGGCTTAAGCAGTGGGACACGTCTGGCACTGCAGGATCTGAGTCCATGGTGGCATAGTGTGTTACTTATGGTAGGCCTTGTTACATTGGTCCCAGCTCTCTGCAGTTCATTCACTAGGTCCCCCCGCGTGGTTCTGGGATTTTTGCTCACCGTTCTTGTGATCATTCTGACCCCACGGGGTGGGATTTTGCGTGGAGCCCCAGATCGAGGGAGATTATCAGTGGTCTTGAATGTCTTCCATTTTCTAATTATTGCTCCCACTGTTGATTTCTTCACTCCAAGCTGGTTGGCTATTGCAGATTCAGTCTTCCCAGCCTGGTGCAGGGCTACAATTTTGTTTCTGGTGTCCTTTGACAGCTCTTTGGTCTTCACCATAGTGGAGTTTGGAGTCAGACTGTTTGAGGGTGTGCACAGGTGTCTTTTTATACTGATAACAAGTTTAAACAGGTGCCATTACTACAGGTAATGAGTGGAGGAAAGAGGAGACTCTTAAAGAAGAAGTTACAGGTCTGTGAGAGCCAGAAATCTTGATTGTTTGTTTCTGACCAAATACTTATTTTCCACCATAATATGCAAATAAAATGATAAAAAAACAGACAATGTGATTTTCTGGATTTTTTTTTCTCAGTTTGTCTCCCATAGTTGAGGTCTACCTATGATGTAAATTACAGACGCCTCTCATCTTTTTAAGTGGAGGAACTTGCACTATTGCTGACTGACTAAATACTTTTTTGCCCCACTGTAGCTTACTAGTGCCGGCGTCATCGCTAGCGCTGTACTTACCTCGCGTATGTGCACGGCTTCTTTCCCTCACTGCGCTCATCCTCTGAACCCTGGTGTACGCTTGCCATCTTCAGAGAGAGAGATAAAACAATAGAGTTTTCATCTTCACTAAGAAAACTCCCATGATGGGGTTTTTTACACTTCCGACTGCTGATTGGAAGTGTAGAAAACCAGATCATACGCGGTGTGCTTCTCCGAAGCCAGTAATTTTCACGAAGGGGAATTGGAGACAGTAGACCCCATAATTTGTTATGCAATTTCTATCGAAAGCAGTGGTCCCCCATTTGGGAAACTAAGTCTGCTCCGTCCGGTGTTATCCGTCTTTTTAGTGCACACAACTGTGGTCCTCACTCAGTCATTTCTCTCCTGCGGTATCACTTTTATCTGCCTCATTGGTTCCATTGTGGGTTTTATCTGAATTGCATTTTTTGGGAGATTTATATGGAAACACCAAGGCAAGTGATCAGCAGAGAGGACAGGATAAATGGAAACCAAGCCTTATTCCAATTTATTATTGACCAACAGAGCTGTATGAGCTGTATTATTTTTTTATTGCTTTTATTCAGATTTTTCAGAATGCACAAAAAACAGCAATTCAGTTATAGGTTGCATATATTTATTTTGCTTTGCTGACCGTTTTTATTTGAATTATTTTTTTTAAAGTTTTGACTTAACCCACTGTGGGACATGAATATTTTTAACTTTGAATGCTGGTCTCATGCACTGCAGTACTTGTGTATTGCAGTGCATGAGACCTGTCAGTTCTTCACTGACACAGCCAGTTAGACCCTGGCTTAATAGGCCACCGAATCCTGAGGTCATCACATGACCTAGGGTTGTGATAGAAACTATCGGAACATGCAATGACGATCGCAGGGAGCCAATAGTGTTAAAGAGAGAGCCCTCTTCCTCTTTTAACTATCTAGATGACGCTGTCGCAATTGACAGTGGCATCTTTGGGGCTAATTGGCTCTGTCATATAGCTGACACCTGCAGCATTTTCACCCACTGCGAAGCACTATCCAATTATCCCTTAGTGCCATGAAAAGCGGCACTGAGGAATAAGGCCCCTTAATGACTGCTGTGAAAAGGTTATATCAAAGGTTATAGAAGCTCTCTTGTTGTTTTTTTTTTTAAATTTCCTAAACTGTGTAAATGTTAGTGTATAGTGTCATTGTGTGAATACGTTGACCAATCGCTATCTTCCTATATTTCCAATTCTGTTTCGCTCCTCTTCTAATTCATGTGACAGCGATTCAGACTGTCCGGATCACACTGTGCTCTATGAGTGATCCTAAAGTCTCTTTAAGGCTAAGTGCACACGTTGCAGAATTGCCGCAGAAATTTCCGCGGCAATTCTGCAACTCCTGCCGTGGGTATATCGCATGTGGAATTGGCATGCATAATTAGCTTGCAGAATACTAGCGTTTTCCAAGCGATCTGTAGCATCGCTTGGAAAACTGATTTGACAGGTTGGTCACGCTTGTCAAACATAGTGTTTGACAAGTGTGACCAACTTTTTACTATTGATGGTGCCTATGCAGCATCAATAGTAAAAAGATATATAATGTTAAAAATAAAAAAAATGGTTATAATCACCCTCTGATGGCCCCCGATCTCCTCAGCGCTGCACGTGGCCGCTTCCGTTCCTATAGATGCTTTGTGTTCAGGACCTGCGATGACGTCGGTCACGTGACCCCGACGTCATCGCAGGTCCTTCACACACAGCATCCATGGAAACGGAAGCGGGCGCGTGCACCGCTGAGAGGCTGGAAGACTCCGGGGCCATCAGAAGGTGAATATATCACTATTTTTTTTAATTTTAATTATTTTTTTTTACCAATTATATGGTATATAATCTCCTCTCCTCCACCCTGGGTACCAACCGCACATGATCTGCTTACTTCCCGCATTGTGGGCATAGCCCCATGCGGGAAGTAAGCAGATCAATGCATTCCTTGGTGTGCGGGATCCCCGCGATTCCGCAAATTCAATGAACATGCTGCGTTTTTTTCTGGAATGCGATTCCGCTCAGGAAAACAACGCAGCATGTGCACAAAAAATGCGGATTGCATTCTATTAAGTAGGATGCTTAATGTATGCGTTTTTATAGCGAAAAACCGTGAAAAATCTGCTACGTGTGCACACCGCTTAACAGTGAGTCTATGGAGCCTCGTTGTAATTCTTCATGGGCTTATATTTTAACAGCCACTTTTCAGTCACACGGAGCGCTACGTCACTCAGTCTGAACCGTGATGAGGTGACTCAAGAGGAGCAGAGATATGCATGATTCTGGGGAAAACTGCAATTGGTGACTATATTATCACCCTAAATAAAAATTGGAAGTCAGGCCGCACCCTAAATTAATAACGTCTCTATGGACAACAGGGTGCCCGTCCACACCAGGGGATCCATCCCAGTATAAAGTCCAAATGCAAAAGAAGAAACGGACAGCACCACAGCAATTGTGACAGAACAGCTTACGCGTTTATTCTGCCATCTGCAACGTTTCGGTCCTGAGACCTATGCTTGATAAAGGTCTCAGGACCGAAACGTTGCAGATGGCAGAATAAACACGTAAGCTGTTCTGTCACAATTGCTGTGGTGCTGTCCGTTTCTTCTTTTGCATTTGTATATTATCACCCTGGCACTAAACTACACTGACATTTAGACATGTTTGGGGAGTAAAAATATTAACTGGAGTGCTTCTTTAGGCCACGTTCACACTTTCAGTATTTTACCTCAGTTTGTGTAAGCCAAAACCAAGAGTGGAACAATTGGAAGAAAAGTATAATAGAATCATATGCACCACTTCTGCATTTATCACCCACTCCTGGTTTTGGCTTACAAATACTGAGGTAAAATACTGAATGTGTGAACGTGGCTTTAAAGAAATCTAAGTGGTTAGACAAGGGGCTTTTACACTTGTCACCTCATCAGTTTCTTGCAGCAATGTCACAGGTAGTTGATGAGGCAGCTCCTTCCTGCAATAGCAGTTTTTTCTCCCATGTCTTTCTTGAACCATATTTTACTTCTAAGGCTTTTTTTGGTGTGATGACTTATTGACTTGAGTACCACCATTTATTTTCGTATATCATGTACTAAAAGCAGTAAAAAAAATGTTGAATAGAGGGAAAAATACACTTCTCTTGTGCTCTGGTTTTGTTTTTCCCTGTTGACTGTGTAAAAATGTCGTCTTAACGAAATGTTGTGGGCCAGTGTCATTATGGTGATACTAAATTTATGTACCGTATTTTTCGCTTTGTAAGATGCTCCGGATTATAAGACGCACCCCAAATTTTGAGGAGAAAAATAGGAAAAAAATTTTTTTAATAATTTGGGGGGGCTTCTTATAATCCATGTGTCTTATTGCTTACCAGGGGTTGTGGCTGCGGTGGATCAGGGTCCCAGGGTCCGTTGCTGGAGGCAGGAGTGGAGCATTGCTGCAGGCTGGGATGATGGGGTCTGCAGGGGGGCTTCGGTGCTGCATGGGGGCTGCTGTGCTGCAGGCTGGGATGAGGGGTGCTGGAGGGGGCTCTGGTGCTGGAGGGGGCTCTGGTGCTGCAGGGCTGTCTCCAGTGCTGCAGGGTTGTGTCCAGGGCTGTCTCAGGTGCTGCGGGGGGCTCTGGCGACATTTTGTGAAAGACCAGAGCCCCCAGCAGTTCGTCCATGCGTTCCTGTATGACTGACTCCGGGAAAATGGCCGCCGGAATCTCGAGAGATGAGATCTCAGCGCTGAAATCTCATCTCCCGAGATTCCGGCGGCCATTTTCCCGGAATTAGTCATACTGGAACGCATGGACGAACTGCCGGGGGGCTCTGGTCTTTCACAAAATGTCGCCAGAGCCCCCCGCAGCACCGGAGCCTCCAGCATCACCCGGGGCAGCAGCGGACAACCCCGGCAGCGGCGGCGGGCGGTAGCGGCGGCGGACACCCCCTCATCCCAGCCTGTAATGGTAAGCGGTATATCCGCTTTGTTAGACGCACCCACATTTCCCCCCCAAATTTGGGGGAAATAAAGTGCGTCTTACAAAGCGTAAAATACGGTAGATAATTTTATCTTTTACTACTTAAAAAAAAAAATGTGATTTTTGTGACCATATCTTAAAAACAAAAAACTTAATTTTGAGAGGTGCAAGAGGGGTTATATTTATTTCTGCAGGGTGATTATTCGTTTTTATTGGTTCTATTTTTGGGTACAAACAATACATGAGAACCCCGCAATCATGCTGCTTCTGTCCAACCACTAAGACGGCACTATTGGCCATTGCAGTGTCTACATTGGTGGGTTAAACTGCAGCAATCAGAACACGCTCTGATCACTGCAGTTACAGGTGGGTATTGGCTGTATAACACAGTTGGCACCCATTGTATATAGAGCTGTTTCGGCTCCTGAATTTGGGCCATTCACGCATATCCAACATGTGATGTACATAAAAATGTGTAAGTTTAAATCCTCCCCGTCTTCTCATTTGTAAGATTAAAAAAGTCTAAAAAAGATAAACATATTTATTAACGTTGAATTTGTGAAGGTCCAAACTTGCAAAATATTATAAAATATTTATCTGCTCAGTTATTGAGCAACAATAGCAGAATTGCTGTTTTGTGTTTTTTTTTTTTTTTTTTCTCATTCTGACACACATTTTGGCTGTTTTGTATTCAAACATGAACGAAGGCAAAAAAAATGACTGCGGCGCCATTGGGTTAATAGACTCTTTCGTAAGTGTGAGAAATTCCTTTATAACAATTATATGTTTGTGCATTTTTTTTTAAGATCATCACAGATATATCTTTAACAGTTGAGCATTTTCTACCAGATGATGGAAAGGGTCATGTTGTTGGGATACAAGACGTTCCTGATCAGGAGTCTGTGTGCGTTGCTACTGCCACTGGTGATGTCATCCTCTGTAACCTGAACACTGGCCAGGTAACTTTTATTATAATGCTGTGTTTAAACCACATCTCCAGATAAAGATTCATGGGACTTTGTGCAAGCTTCATCTTGTAGCTTTGTCAAGCATCCAGCGCAGATGCTCTGGTCTCTGTACATTCAGCCATCCTTGGATTGGCTGCATCAGTCATGTGCAGTGGCATGTAAAAGTTTGGGCAACCCCGGTCAAAATTACTATTATTGTGAACAGTTAAGCAAGTTGAAGATGAAATGATCTCTAAAAGGGTTAATGATAAAGATGACACATTTCCTTTGTATTTAGGCACAAAAAAAAATTCTACAAATTCTTGATGCAAACATAACACTATCTTTTCAACTTCAGCTTTTTTACAGATGGTGTTATATTTCCATCAAGAATTTGTTGAAATTTCATAGAATCCGTTCTTCCCTGTACCTGTGAAATGTTCGCCGTGCTATTGGCTGCAACCCCAAAGCATGATTGGTCTACCCACACGCTTAATGATTGTCGAACGTATCAAGCTTGTTTAGATGTTCTTTTCCATACTTCTGACGCTGAATTTTATGGTGAGGACGCAGGAGAGGTTTTCTTCTGATGACTCTTCCATGAAGGCCATTTTTGTGCAGGTGTCTCTGAACAGTAGAACAATGTACCAATGTACTGCTAAATCTTTCTGAAGGTCTTTTACAGTCAAGCTGGGGTTCTGACTTGCCTCTCTAGCAATCCTACGAGCAGCTCTCACTGAAATTTTGTTTGGTCTTCCAGTCCTTATCTTGACCTCCACTGTTCCTGTTAACTGACATTTCTTAATTACATCTGAACAGGGCCGGCGTTAGGGGCAGGCAGACTAGGCAGCTGCCTGGGGCCCCCGCTGCCCTAGGGGCCCCCAGCCAGGGGCAGACATACTGTTGATGGCACTGCTCCAGGGCCCAGAGGTGGAGGGGGGCCCCTGCAGGCAGGCCCGGTATCATGCAGGGTCGGGCCCCTCTCACTCCCTCCTGTAATCATGGAACACCGAGTGTCGGGGAGAGAGCGGGCGCGAAGTGCAGGAGATCAAAAAGGGGGCGTGTCATGCAGGGAGAGACGCTGGCCAATGAACGCTTTCCTTACCTCACAGTGACCAGACTGAGGAGAGCGCTCACTGGCTGCCGTCTGTCCTCCTGCATGGCGTGTCCTAATGGTGAGTGCTCACCTACAGTCAGGGGCCCCGGCTGCACAGCACATAGAGACAGCAGTGGAGGAAGAGCAGGACTTACAGGGGGTCTTCTGCTCCCAGGACTTACAGGGGGTCTTCTGCTCCCAGGACTTACAGGGGGTCTTCTGCTCCCTCCACTGTTCTGTTCAGAGCAGGCTGCACCTCACAGAGAAGAGATGGGGGAGGAGCTCACTGCAGGGGCAGCACGGCAGCAAAATGTATGCGGTGAAGTGACCTGAAGAGTAATGTGCAGTTATACTGCTCTTTATAACTTATCTCTTTATAATTTTAGTCATGGAACTGTTTGAATTTGAGTCTTTTCCTCCCTTACTGGGAATTTATCATCAGGTGCTGTCTGCTCTGTGCCCCATCCCCCACAGTGGGGTCTGCAGCCTTCTCCAGCTGAGCTGACCTGCAGGGCTCATGTGATCACCTATACAAGATTAGTATGTATGTATGTATATGCTTGTATATGTATGTGTGTGCATCTGTGTGTATCTATGTGTATGTTTCTATCTGTGTGTATCTGTGTATGTACAGTATATGTGTGTATGTATGGTATAGTTGTATGGCTGTGTGTGTATGCATGTACAGTATGTGTGTATCTGTGTATGTGAAATAAATTTGTATGGATATATGGTATATATGTATGTTTATGTGCATGTACATACAGTATATGTGTATGTATATGTGTGTACGGTATGTGTATATACTGTATGTGTGTATGTACGGTACGTGTATGTGTATCTGTATGTTCGGTATATGTGTGTGTATGCATGTACGGTATATGTATGTACGGTATGTGTATACTATGTGTATATACTGTATGTGTGTATGTACGGTACGTGTATGTGTATCTGTATGTTCGGTATATGTGTGTGTATGCATGTACGGTATATGTAGGTATGTACGGTATGTACATTTGGGTGTATTTTATATGTATGTACGGTATGTGTGTACTATATGTATATAACTATCTGTGTATGTACGGTATATGTGTGTGTATCTGTGTGTATGTACGGTATATGTGTGTATGGCATTTGTGTGAATGTACGGTGTATGCATGTGTGCATGTACGGTATGTGTATGTATGATGGTATTTGTATGTGTATCTGTGTGTATGTACGGTGTATGTATGTGTATTTGTGTGTATGTATGGTATATGTATGTACGGTATGTGTATACTATCTGTGTATATAACTGTATGTGTGTATGCATGTAAGGTGTATGTCTGTGTATGTACGGTATGTGTATCTGTGTGTATGTACGGTGTATGTATTTACAGTATATGCCGGAACAAAAATCATTGTTCTCATCAGCACATCGCCCAGTTAAAACTGCAGATATTCTGCTAAGATGATATTGTATGGGGACATATTGATTTACTAGTGATCATTCTGTCCCCAGCCAGTGTAAAGAGGCTGGAAACAAGTGGCGAATGACTTCAATATTGTTGATCACGCTCGTTTAGTGGCCTGAAATCAGCGCATGTAGCTACAACCAAAATGTTTCTGTTGGTGCAATATGTTAGCATTTGGGGCCCCATTTTAAACTTTTGCCTAGGGCCCCACTTTGCCTAAAACCGGCCCTGCATCTGAAACTGAGGAAAGAGCAGCTTCAAAATGCTTGGCTATCTTCTTATAGCCTTCTCCTGCTTTGTGGGCCTTCTCCATTTTCCTTTTCAGAGTGCTAGTAATCAGCTTAGAAGAACCCATGGCTGCTGTTATATGGCACAAGGCTAGTGGAGGCTGTTAAAATAAAATATATATAATCACCTGGCCTTTCCTAACAATGATAGTGAACAAGCTATAACCCTAACAGGCTAATTAAGGTCTGAAACCTTGGGTCAATGTTATCTGAGCACACAAATCTCTAAGGGTGCCCAAACTTTTGCATTGGCCCATTTTCCTTTTTGTAATTTTTATAATGTAAAAAAATTAATGTTTATTTTTTGCCTAAAATACAAAGGAAATGTGTCATCTTTAACTTTAGGCCTTTCAAACATCATTTCATCTTCAGCTAGCTTAACATTTCACAATAAAAGTAATTTTGACCAAGGGTGCCTAAGCTTTTACCTGGCAAAAAAAAAAAAGAATTTTCTGCACTTTTTAAGAAACCAAATAACCACTTTATGTTCTGTAAGTTATGTGGTGCAGCCTCTATTGAATTGGGCTGTTTTTCCAAACTTATCTCACAGATGCTTGTTCTTTTTCAGACCTGGGTATGGGTATTCTGAGACCTGGGTCAACTCCTTAAATGTTTTATGTTCCTTACAGTACCGCTCCAATTTTTCATCTCTTATCCCTCAGTATTGTTAACAAGAGAATGAAAAAGCAGTCCAGAAACAGGTGCATTCATAGATACAATGATGGCTTAAGTTTCATTAGAGCATTACTCTAAAATTAAAAACAATGAAAAACATGAACTCCCCATCAGCATAAATATCAATATACATGTATAAATTGTCTAACAAGTATATGTTTAGGGAATCTGTCACCCCCTGGACGCTTTTAAGCTATTACTATGGGCACACAGATAAGGGTGGTTTCACACTTGCGTTGAGGAGGGCTGCGGATGGCAGCGTACTTCCTCCTTGCTTCCTCCGTGAAGCTCCGCCTAGTGCCGCATGCGTCCTGCGTTTCCCTAGCTTTAACATTGGGTGCGCAGGGACAGGCGTTGTATGCGGATGTGTCCGCATGCGGCGATTTGAGGTGTGTGGCGCCTCAAACACTTGATGTGTAAGGGTGCTTTCACATTGCATTCTGGCACCTGCTCAGTCAGAGCTTATTTCTGAACCGTATGCGCTGACGAGGCCATAGACTAATGGTGCTGGCAGAGCAAATGTGCAGTCTGGGTGTCCGCCTTCACTAGGTGTACACACTCAAATTATGCACAGCAGAGTGGCACCATTATAGTCTATTGCTCCATCAGGGCATGTGTCCAAATCCTGTTTTGCAGCGAACTCTCCCCGAAGGGGCCACCAAATGGGTGTCTGAGCGCAATATGGAAGCACCCTTAGGTGCTGCCTTGTAGACCAGATATGTAGACCAGATATGGTAGACCAATATGGAAGCACCCTCAGGGTCCTGCCTTGTAGACCAGAGAGCGGATGGAGTAATGAGACAATTCACTGTGCGCTCGGTCTCTGTGGGGTAACAGAGTGACACAACGCCACTCTGTTGCCCTCACAAGCCTTTATATGAAAGAAAAATGTAAATCATAAATAAAAAAAACACAAACCTAAGGTAAAAACGGAACTGGATCCAGACCAGCACAGGCCGCCCCGGAACACGAGCAGATCATTAACTCAAAACTGAAAATAAGGATTAAAAAACAATGTGCACAATCCTGCTGACAGGTTCACTTTAAGGTCTGTGGGTGTTAAAGTGGGTTGAATGTACACAAACGCGGAGCTGAAAGAAAAGAAACACGAAGTTGAATGACAAAAGACTTAATATATTAGGCGCCACTGCCAGTAGTTTCGGCATCCTGTATCTCCACAAAAGAGTGAAGAAAATCCGTAAAAATATTTTATCTGCATTCCTGCTACTATGTGAAGGAATGTACAGTTTAAGGTCAAAAGTTGTGAAAGGTCATATCTAAGCTTGCTTAAAAGGAACCTGCCAGCAGGACTGTGCACAGTAGCCTACAGACAGTCAGGCCCCTTATACTTATTACAATGATACCTGGGTGATGAAATCCGTCTTGTGGTTGTTGTTTAATCTTTATTTTCAGTTTTGTGTTAATGATCTGCTCGTGCTCCGGGGCGGCCTGTGGGGGGTCTTCATGTGGTGCTCTGCTTAGCTGTTCATAATGCAGCAAAAATGAAAATAAAGATTAAACAACAACCACAAGATGGATTTCATCAACCCAGGTATCATTTTATCCAGTATAACAGCGCTGACCTGACACTGTCTGTAGGTTACTGTGCACTATCCAGAGATAGGTTCCCTTTAAAAATGATTGTTCTCGGCAGAACATCATCTGTGTAAATAGGATATGTGCTGCTGAGAAAAATAACAGTCTATGTACACAGAACGATCTAACACATTGTTCTATGAGCATAGTAAGCCTGATCTAAGCAGGCCATGACCACAGATCAGCAAATAAGTAATTGTGATTTGTTTGTTTCTTGATTGTTTTTTTTTTTTTTTATTTGTGTACTAATTTTTTTCTTTTTTCCTCACAGTTGGAATGTGTGGGGAGTGTGGATAGTGGTATTGTAGCTATGAGTTGGAGCCCTGATCAGGAACTTGTTCTACTTATAACAGGTATATATCCAATAGAATGGAGATGACAATTATTTTATACACATATTGCGTTAATGTCAAATTACCTTTAAATTCAAATTGGCGTATTTTAAAGATTTGGTCAATCAATATGACTGTCAGCCATGTGCTTAACTTCAGTGATATGCTTTTACCCTAATACGAAGGCCTAGATTGCGTTGAGTCCCCTTGTGCCAATAGTGTGAATTAGCACATATAATTGTCAAAAACTCAAGAGTCTCATGCCACAGGCCCCTGAGCACTATACGTTGCACTGGGTGGGAAACATTGATATAGTCTGTCAGAAATAAAAAGGTACATGTGCATCATTTACGATCACATTTTACAAACTCTTGTTTGTAGACTACAAAATTTTTTTTTGTTTTTTTTTGTAGTCTGTTTCTATGGAGACCCAAAATTATGCATTGGAGCTGTAGACAAAAAAAAGGTCGATTGACAGGGAGATGCTTATCAGAGGAGTGGGCGTGGTCAGACAGGGGCTCATGCTCTGCTGTAGTCCAGTAGGGTTTACCTCCTAGTGGTAAAACCTTCATTGTAAGTAAACATCACACAGCAAAAAAAGTGACACATCGCTGAAATCAGTGTCCCAGCTGATACCTCATGCTGTCCTCAGATTGCATAGCAAAAACCTCCTCGCAGATTCCCTTTAAGCCATAATGGGTGGATTCAAAAGAAAAAAGATAGAAGTTACAATATTTTTAATGTGTTGGCTTTAAAAATTGGATATGAAATGACAAAATCTACAAGATGTGAAAATAAGCTTGGGAAATTAATGAGTTCAGTGCCATGAGTTACATCTTAACACATTTTCCTGTGTTTTAGCCATTGTTATATTTTATAATGGAAGGAATTATAAATCTGATTTCTTGTGTTGCTGTAGCTCATTAATGTACGGTAATCCACCCAGAATATATTTGTTAAATTGCATTTGGAGCCATTGTTCAGCAATTTTGCTTCTTCTTCTAGGCCAGCAGACAATCATATTGATGACAAAAGACTTTGAACCAATTGCTGAAATACCGATCCACCAGGAAGACTTTGGAGAAGGTGATGTCTGTTTGTCTAAAGTGAAGTCTGGGTGTGAAAAATGTATAAACTACATTTTTTTTTTTTTCAGCTGGTTAATTTATCTTCTTAAATTTATACAGGGAAGTTTATTACAGTCGGCTGGGGGAAAAAAGAGACCCAGTTTCATGGATCTGAAGGAAAACAAGCAGCCAGACAGAGAGCAACGGTAATGTATCAGGGACATAACAGTATAAAAATATAAAAGTCCCCAGTTGTCTTTTATTTAAAGACAACATGTGACCATGAAAATGTCGTCCATTCTGCAGGCCCCATGTTATAGAGCAGGGGGAGCTGAGCAGATTGTTTTGTGAGAAAAGATTCAGTATAGCCCGTGTATTACTCATGTAAACCGCTGCTCTTTCTTGGGTTTTCGGTCAGGTGGGCGGTGCCATCAGTGACTGACAGCTGTGTGTTTGTACAGTTATACAAATAATGCTGTCAGTCACTGATCGGACCACCCACAGGGCTGAAAATCACAGAAAGAGCAGAGGATTAAATACACAGGTTATATTGAATGTTTTCTAACAAAACTGTATATCAATCTGCTCCTCTTCCCGGCTGTATAACCTGGCATTGGCAGATTGAGCTGTATTTTCATGGCGACCCTATTTATTAAAGAGCTTTTCCGAATGTCCGATGCATATATGCCATAACATAAGTATGCCCATTCACGTGTAATGTGAAACACGTTGGCCCCAATGCAAATTCACCAAATGGGTCCCCATTTATTACGGGTCTTTTACAGTACTGGTCTGATCATATAAGAGAAAGGGACATTTTGGGCCGACATAGGCGACTGCAATCCCTTCACCCACTACAGTTACTCCTGTCAAACGGAACCTTTCAGCTTGCCTGTCTGAGGGGAGCGCAATTTAATTGACATGCTGATTTCATCCTTCCGTCACTTATGTGTTCCTGTTCTGTATCACTGTTTATGGCCAGTGAGGAGTCTGATGTATTCCTAATATGTGGGCACCTTGCGCCCTTTCGGCTTTTCTCCCCATGCACAGTAATGGCATGAATATTAGGACTCTGTGCTTTACAGTGGACTCCTTGCTGTACTAAGCGGCCTCTCCCCTGATGATTGGGAAACAAGAAACTCGTTGGGAGAACCTATTATGAAGGAGGACGTAACGATGGTTGGATGAAATTCAGAGCAATGAGGTCTTGAAAGGGCACGTGGAGAGCCCCCTCATGTGTAAAAGCATCACAACTCATCTTGTCTTAAGCTGCGAAGCAAGGGACCTGTATTTGGGTGAGATTGTTCCTGCATTCTAGCGGCTAATATAAGTGGCATATTTTGAACAGTTTAATATATAGGCCACTTGAGAAACACTTTTTGTGGTGTGATATCCCATGAAAAAAGGTGTATTATGCTGGAGTTTAATGGCGCATGATTGAAGCGCCTGAGAGTATTTGTATGTTGTCTGTTGTGTGTTTTTGGTTAATATGGATTTTATGAGACAATATGGCTCGTTTTAATAGATAAAATTAAAAGTTATATTTTACATTATTTAACTACAGCCCTACCTTGCTAAATATTGATTTTTGAGCTGATTGGTGGTACCAGATTACTTAATTCTATTAAATGAATAGCGGCATGGCCGGTTTTCTGACAAAGGGGATCAACACAGACACCTGGGCGGCAGAAGTAAAGGAGGTTTTTTCAGAGAACACTTTTGTGCAACCGAAATATACCCCCTCCTATAATAATGCGTTTAAGGAATTAACTAAAATTTATAAGAATCAAATTTCCAGCTGGTGGGAGGTGCAGAGCTTGGAAAACTATATAAAGGCGGACATTGTCCCAAGACATCTGAGGATAACCCTTCAACCAGGGTTTAGGTATAAAGGGTGTCCCCTGGGAGAACGGTGGGAAAAAGAGGCAACGTCAAGCTCCTTGAGATTCATGAATATTCTTCTGGAAGAGGAGAAAAAGACCTTGTCAACTGCTAGTGATCTATTGAAGGAACAAATAGAAATCACTAGAAAATTCTCAGCGGAGCCTGACTTCCCCTCAAAAGAGACACTTCTCCAAAATATAATCGAGAGGTATCAATATAATTTAAAGGAAAGGAAACACCGTAATTTCGTACGGGACTTGCAGGAATTTAAAGAGAATAAGGCATATAACATCCCAGTGAATAGGAACTTCCCAGGCAATTCCAATAGGAATTTTGAGACGGACGTATCTTCCACGGATACGGACTTTTCAGATTCGGAGACACGTACGAAGACATCTAGGGGGAGACCGAGAGGGAGGGGAAATCAAAGAGGCAGACCAGGGGATAGAACAGCTAATACCCGTTTTTTAGACCAGGGGTACTTCCTGAGAAGCAAACCGGGATTAAACAACTGATTGAGGCTGAGCCTAATCAGGTTATCAATTTGTCAGAGAGAGTTCTAAATGACATTGAATTGCAAGTGCTGAATAGAGGTTTAAGTTTTGTGCCTACATCAGATTTTCAATTGTTTGAGAGTGTAAAAGACCTGCATCTCTTTATAAGAAAAATTGAAGTGGAGAAAACACTTCATTAGGGAGGATAAACGTACAAGCATGGAGATGAATGTTCCAGACACGTTATTACCAGATATAAGACTACTTTATGGGTTGTCAGACCCTCTACCGGAACACACTGGGGAGGGCCCATTTACTGATTGTAAATTAAAAAGCTGTAAAATGCCCCCTAATTTAGGTGACCAGTCTACATTGGATGTGTTTCTGGAATTAGTAAGTAGGGATCTGGAGAGTCTGGCCACGAAAAGAAATAGGGGGACCAATTTTAATTTGTCTAAGCAAGAAATGGAGGCATTGTTGAATCTAGAGCAGGATCGGAGTGTAGTATGCAAGCCCTCGGACAAGGGTGGGAATACAGTAGTAATGGACTTCATGAAGTACCAACTTATGTGTGAGAATATATTGAATAGTCGTGAGTCCTATGAACAGCTATCAATTAACCCTACTCCCACCTTTGTCAGAACTCTAAAAGAGATCTTGGATAGAGGTTTTACTAAATCACTCATCGATAAGAGTATAATTTTTTTATACCCAAAACATCCAACAATGCCAACATTCTATTGCCTCCCGAAGGTGCATAAGGGTCTATCGCCCTTAAAGGGAAGACCAATAGTGTCTGGAATTGAGAGCATCAGCCATCATGCTGGGATATATCTTGACAAGATCTTAAAGCCTTTTGCCTTAGCTCTCAATTCCTACACTAGAGACTCAACAGATCTCTTGAGAAAACTGGATGGTTTGATCTTGGATCCACAATCCATACTATGCAGTATAGACGTTGAGGCCCTATATTCATCCATTAATCATGTTGACGGAATAAGGGCAGTTGAATATTTTCTTAAAGGTAGAGGTCAACAATGTCAAGATCATAACAGGTTTATTCTTGAATTACTTGAATTCTGTTTGACAAAGAATGTCTTTACATTCAATGGCAAAATCTTCCACCAGCTCAGGGGCACTGCGATGGGCATTTCTTGTGCACCGTCGTATGCAAATTTGCTCCTGGGCTGGTGGGAGGAGACAATTGTCTTTGGGGACCAATATAGTGATGAATGTTCAAAGATATTGTTTTGGGCACGTTATTTGGACGATGTCCTATTAGTCTGGAATGGGGAAGTATCGGAATTGGTGGATTTTGTTACTAAGCTGAATGTGAACCCTTTGAGTCTGAGATTTACCTTTGAGTATCATAGGGACAAACTCCCTTTTTTGGACATCTGTATTCAAAAGACATCTGAAGGACAGGTCCATACAAAAACATACCGCAAACCTACCTCTACAAATGCCTTTTAAGGTGGGAGAGTCGCCATCCCTCCCCCTTGAAAAAGGGCATCCCTAAAGGGCAATACATGAGGATTCACCGTAACTGCTCCTCAGAAGTTGATTACAGGGAGCAGGCAACGGAATTACGTCAGCGTTTCCAAAAAAGAGGATACCCTGACGGGATTTTCCGGAAGGCCTATAGGGAAACGAGAAGTATGAGTAGAACCAGACTGTTGAATCCATCAAGTCAAGAAGAGGGAGACTTGAAGAGTCGATTTATTACGACTTATAGTTCAGGAGCGGATCAAGTGAGATCGATCCTTAAGAAACATTGGTCGATTCTGAGGATGGATGACGACATTGGAGACCTAGTGGGTCCCTATCCCCTGATCACCTACAAGAAAGGGAGATCAATAGGTGATAGGATTGTACAGAGTCATTTTTCCCCCCAAAAAAAGTGAAATGTGGTTGACCAATAAAACGAGAGGATGCTACCGATGTAGTGGCTGTGTAGGTTGTCCTTTAATGAAGACGGGTCAATATTTTAAAAGTAATGTCACCAATCAGGAATACAAAATCCGCCACTTTATAAACTGTCGGTCCAGAGGAATTGTGTACAAGGCAACATGCTCATGTGGCATGGAATATGTGGGAAAGACCACACGTGAGCTTAGGAGAAGAGTGGGGGAACACCTGAGGGATATTGCTCAGGAGAGATACACCATTGGCAAGACATATTGCCACTGCACATGACGGGGATGCATTGGGCTTGAGGTTCATGGGGATTGATAAGATAGAGGCACCGAAAAGGGGTGGAAATTGGGACAGGAGGGTGCTGCAATGCGAGACGAAGTGGATATTTCGCCTCAAAACACAGCAACCTTTAGGTCTCAATGAGAACCTAACCTTCTCTTGTTTTTTATAGCATATCTTAGAGATACTGCATTGTCAGCAGCCCTCCTGTATCTCTCCCCCAAAAAAACCCCTCTTTACTCTGTTCTATCATTTTCATGGAGTTCCTTTTTCGGGCACCTATGTAGAACATCTTTAAGATAGGGATTGGCAGGACCTTATAGGGACAGCCGCCGTGGAGTTGGGGGCGCCAATTCTCGTGCTTAGGGTGCCAACCCCCACTGACCAGGTAGGATAAGAAATTAGGGTTCACTAGGGATAAATAGGAGGCCCATGGCCCACTAGGTCTCCATTTGTCGTCTAATAACAATGTGTAGGAACAAATACACATTTGAAAATATTAAGAGATACTCAATGGTAAATTTAGACCTATTAATAATGAACTTTTTTTGTCCCCTCTATCCCTCTCTGTCCCCCAATCTAATCGACTCTGATAGGGGACTTTTGTTCCCTCCCTGGAGTCCCCATGACATGAATTCTAAAGTGATCAAAAGTGAAATATAGTTTTTCTAAATAAAAGAGAAGCAATCCTGCGGGAGTATTTACGTTTGGGGAGCTCCTCATAGTAAGCGCTAGGATAGATGTGTTGCATACCTGGAGTTGGGAAACCACTAAGGCATTGTTTTGTGAAATCCTCCTTCCAAGGACTGGAAGTTGTAGGATTCGTAGAAGATATATGTATACATACTAAAAATTACTTCACTATTCGTTAAGGTGTTCAACTAGTGGTTTGAAGTATTTGAGGGGTTAAAATTATTTTATACATGACAGTCACGTCTTCTGCTCCTCCTGGAGGTGGAGTTGTTTCTCCTGTCCTCCGGACCGGTAGTGACGTCTGCGTGTCACTGTGCGCTTCATGAGTCACAGAATATACATGGAGACGCTTGCGTGTCACTATGCGCCTCACGAGGATGTACTTCCTTATGGGGCGTTCTGAGTTATAGGTCATGTGACCGCTCGATAACCGGAAACAGAGCTCCGGCGAGTCACACACGCGGAGAGATCGGCACTTCTATATATAATGAAGGTATCACACGCGCGGTGACCCACCCTCCTAAGTGTGCATGGTTAATGGCACACATTTGACTGTACTAAGCGGCCTCTCCCCTGATGATTGGGAAACAAGAAACGCGTTGGGAGAACCTATTATGAAGGAGGACGTAACGATGGTTGGATGAAATTCAGAGCAATGAGGTCTTGAAAGGGCACGTGGAGAGCCCCCTCATGTGTAAAAGCATCACAACTCATCTTGTCTTAACCCCTTCCCGACATTTGACGTACTATCCCGTCGAGGTGGGGTGGGCCCGTATGACCGCCGACGGGATAGTACGTCATCACCGATCAGCGGCGCTCACGGGGGGAGCGCGGCCGATCGCGGCCGGGTGTCAGCTGCATATCGCAGCTGACATCCGGCACTATGTGCCAGGAGCGGTCACGGACCGCCCCCGGCACATTAACCCCCGGCACACCGCGATCAAACATGATCGCAGTGTACCGGCGGTATAGGGAAGCATCGCGCAGGGAGGGGGCTCCCTGCGGGCTTCCCTGAGACCCCCGGAGCAACGCGATGTGATCGCGTTGCTGCGAGGGTCTCCTACCTCCTTCCTGGCTGCAGGTCCCGGATCCAAGATGGCCGCGGCATCCGGGTCCTGCAGGGAAGGAGGTGGCTTACCGAGTGTCTGCTCAGAGCAGACACTTGGTAAGCCTGCAGCCCTGCACAGCAGATCGTCGATCTGGCAGAGTGCTGTGCACACTGCCAGATCAATGATCTGTGATGTCCCCCCCTGGGACAAAGTAAAAAAGTTAAAAAAAATTTTTTCCACATGTGTAAAAAAAAAAAAAAAAAAAAATCCTAAATAAATAATAATAAAAAAAAATATATTATTCCCATAAATACATTTCTTTATCTAAATAAAAAAACCAAAACAATAAAAGTACACATATTTAGTATCGCCGCGTCCGTAACGACCCAACCTATAAAACTGCCCCACTAGTTAACCCCTTCAGTAAACACCGTAAGAAAAAAAAAAAAAAAACGAGGCAAAAAACAACGCTTTATTACCATACCGCCGAACAAAAAGTGGAATAACACGCGATCAAAAAGACTGATATAAATATCCATGGTACCGCTGAAAATGTCATCTTGTCCCGCAAAAAACAAGCCGCCATACAACATTATCAGCAAAAAAATAAAAAAGTTATAGTCCTGAGAATAAAGCGATACGAAAATAATTATTTTTTCTATATTTTAGTTTTTATCGTATAAAAGCGCCAAAACATAAAAAAATGATATAAATGAGATATCGCTGTAATCGTACTGACCCGAAGAATAAAACTGCTTTATCAATTTTACCAAACGCGGAACGGTATAAACGCCTCCCCCAAAAGAAATTCATGAATAGCTGGTTTTTGGTCATTCTGCCTCACAAAAATCGGAATAAAAAGCGATCAAAAACGGTCACGTGTCCGAAAATGTTACCAATAAAAACGTCAACTCGTCCCGCAAAAAACAAGACCTCACATGACTCTGTGGAGCAAAATGTGGAAAAATTATAGGTCTCAAAATGTGGAGACGCAAAAACTTTTTTGCTATAAAAAGCGTCGCTGGTTTCACACTTGCGTTTTTGTCTGCAGCGTTTTTTGCACAAAAAACGCATGCATTTTTTCCCTATATTTAACATTGAAAACGCATGCGGTTTTTTTGTACGCGTTTGGTCGCGTTTTCAAACGCATGCGTTTTTTTTCTGCATGCGTTCATTTTCAGAAATACAACCTGCAGTATTTTCTTGCGTTTTTAAGCACATGCGTTTGTTTGCGTTAAAAACGCATGCATTTAAACACACTGAAAAGCCACCCACCACCATCAAGGTGATAAAGGGATCCAAACCCTAACCCTAACTCTACCCCTAACCTCACCCCTAACCGTTTAATGAACATTTTCTGACAGTCATAGTGCCACGTATTTCAGTGCCACGTATTTCAGTGCCACGTATTTCAGTGCCACGTGTTTCAGTGCCACGTATTTCAGTGCCAGGTATCACATATTTCAGTGCCACGTATCACGTATTTCAGTGCCACGTATCACGTATTTCAGTGCCACATATTTTAGTACCACGTATTTCAGTGCCACGTATTTCAGTGCCACGTATTTCAGTGCCACGTATTTCAGTGCCACGTATTTCAGTGCCACGTATTTCAGTGCCACGTATTTCAGTGCCACGTATTTCAGTGCCACGTATTTCAGTGCCACGTATTTCAGTGCCACGTATCACGTATTTCAGTGCCACGTGTTTCAGTGCCACGTATTTAAGTGCCACGTATCACGTATTTCAGTGCCACGTATTTCAGTGCCACGTATTTCAGTGCCACGTATTTCAGTGCCACGTATTTCAGTGCCACGTATTTCAGTGCCACGTATTTCAGTGCCACGTATCAGTGCCACGTATCAGTGCCACGTATCAGTGCCACGTATCACATATTTCAGTGCCACGTATTTCAGTGCCACGTATTTCAGTGCCACGTATTTCAGTGCCACGTATTTCAGTGCCACGTATTTCAGTGCCACGTATTTCAGTGCCACGTATTTCAGTGCCACGTATCACGTATTTCAGTGCCACGTGTTTCAGTGCCACGTATTTAAGTGCCACGTATCACGTATTTCAGTGCCACGTATTTCAGTGCCACGTATTTCAGTGCCACGTATTTCAGTGCCACGTATTTCAGTGCCACGTATTTCAGTCACGTTTAGGGTTAGGGTTAGGGGTAGGGTTAGGGTTAGGGTTAGGGCTAGGGTTGGAGGTAAAGTTAGGGTTGGGGCTAAAGTTAGGGTTGGGGCTAAAGTTAGGGTTAGGGTTTGGATTACATTTACGTTTGGATTAGGGTTGGGATTAGAATTATGGGTGTGTCAGGGCTAGGGGTGTGGTTAGGGTTACCGTTGGGATTAGGGTTAGGGGTGTGTTTGGGTTAGGGTTTCAGGTAGAATTGGGGAGTTTCCACTGTCCAGGCACATCAGGGGCTCTACAAGCGCGACATGGCGTCCAATCTCAATTCCAGCCAATTCTGTGTTGAAAAAGTAAAACAGTGCTCCTTCCCTTCCGAGCTCTCCCGTGCGCCCAAAAAGGGGTTTACCCCAACATATGTGTTATCAGCGTACTCGGGACAAATTGAACAACAACTTCTGGGGTCCAAGTTCTCTTGTTATCCTTAGGAAAATAAAAATTTGGGGGGCTAAAAATCATTTTTGTGGGAAAAAAAAGATGTTTTATTTTCACGGCTCTGCGTTATAAACTGTAGTGAAACACTTGGGGGTTCAAAGTTCTCACAACACATCTAGATAAGTTCCTTGGGAGGTCTAGTTTCCAATATGGGGTCACTTGTGGGGGGTTTGTACTGTTTGGGTACATCAGGGGCTCTGCAAATGCAACGTGACGCCTGCAGACCAATCCATTTAAGGCTGCATTCCAAATGGCGCTCCTTCCCTTCCGAGCTCTGTCATGCACCCAAACAGTGGTTCCCCCCCACATATGGGGTATCAGCGTACTCAGGACAAATTGGACAACAACTTTTGGGGTCTAATTTATCCTGTTACCCTTGTGAAAATACAAAACTGGGGGCTAAAAAATCATTTTTGTGAAAAAAAAAAAGAATTTTTATTTTCACGGCTTTGCGCTATAAACTTTAGTGAAACACTTGGGGGTTCAAAGTTCTCAAAACACATCTAGATAAGTTCTTTGGGAGGTCTAGTTTCCAATATGGGGTCACTTGTGGGGGGTTTGTACTGTTTGGGTACATCAGGGGCTCTGCAAATGCAACGTGACGGCTGCTGACCAATCCATTTAAGTCTGCATTCCAAATGGCGCTCCTTCCCTTCCGAGCTCTGTCATGCGCCCAAACAGTGGTTCCCCCCCACATATGGGGTATCAGCGTACTCAGGACAAATTGGAAAACAAATTTTGGGGTCCAATTTATTCTGTTACCCTTGTAAAAATACAAAGCTGGGTGCTAAAAAATCATTTTTGAGAAAAAAAATAAAAATTATTTTCACGGCTCTGCGTTATAATCTGTAGTGAAACACTTGGGGGTTCAAAGCTCTCAAAACACATCTAGATAAGTTCCTTAGGGGGTCTACTTTCCAAAATGGTGTCACTTGTAGGGAGTTTCAATGTTTAGGCACATCAGGGGCTCTCCAAACGCAACATGGCGTCCCATCTCAATTCCAGTCAATTTTGCATTGAAAAGTCAAATGGCGCTCCTTCCCTTCCAAGCTCTGCCATGCGCCCAAACAATGGTTTACACCCACATATGGGGTATCAGCGTACTCAGGACAAATTGCACAACATTTTTTGGGGTCCAATTTCTTCTCTTACCCTTGGGAAAATAAAAAATTGGGGGCGAAAAGATCATTTTTGTGAAAAAATATGATTTTTTATTTTTACGGCTCTGCATTATAAACTTCTGTGAAGCACTTGGTGGGTCAAAGTGCTCACCACACATCAAGATAAGTTCCTTAGGGGGTCTACTTTCCAAAATGGTGTCACTTGTAGGGGGTTTCAGTGTTTAGGCACATCAGGGGCTCTCCAAACGCAACATGGCGTCCCATCTCAATTCCAGTCAATTTTGCATTGAAAAGTCAAATGGCGCTCCTTCCCTTCCAAGCTCTGCCATGCGCCCAAACAATGGTTTACACCCACATATGGGGTATCAGCGTACTCAGGACAAATTGCACAACATTTTTTGGGGTCCAATTTCTTCTCTTACCCTTGGGAAAATAAAAAATTGGGGGCAAAAAGATCATTTTTGTGAAAAAATATGATTTTTTATTTTTACGGCTCTGCATTATAAACTTCTGTGAAGCACTTGGTGGGTCAAAGTGCTCACCACACATCTAGATAAGTTCCTTAGGGGGTCTACTTTCCAAAATGGTGTCACTTGTAGGGAGTTTCAATGTTTAGGCACATCAGGGGCTCTCCAAACGCAACATGGCGTCCCATCTCAATTCCAGTCAATTTTGCATTGAAAAGTCAAATGGCGCTCCTTCCCTTCCAAGCTCTGCCATGCGCCCAAACAATGGTTTACACCCACATATGGGGTATCAGCGTACTCAGGACAAATTGCACAACATTTTTTGGGGTCCAATTTCTTCTCTTACCCTTGGGAAAATAAAAAATTGGGGGCGAAAAGATCATTTTTGTGAAAAAATATGATTTTTTATTTTTACGGCTCTGCATTATAAACTTCTGTGAAGCACTTGGTGGGTCAAAGTGCTCACCACACATCAAGATAAGTTCCTTAGGGGGTCTACTTTCCAAAATGGTGTCACTTGTAGGGGGTTTCAGTGTTTAGGCACATCAGGGGCTCTCCAAACGCAACATGGCGTCCCATCTCAATTCCAGTCAATTTTGCATTGAAAAGTCAAATGGCGCTCCTTCCCTTCCAAGCTCTGCCATGCGCCCAAACAATGGTTTACACCCACATATGGGGTATCAGCGTACTCAGGACAAATTGCACAACATTTTTTGGGGTCCAATTTCTTCTCTTACCCTTGGGAAAATAAAAAATTGGGGGCGAAAAGATCATTTTTGTGAAAAAATATGATTTTTTATTTTTACGGCTCTGCATTATAAACTTCTGTGAAGCACTTGGTGGGTCAAAGTGCTCACCACACATCTAGATAAGTTCCTTAGGGGGTCTACTTTCCAAAATGGTGTCACTTGTAGGGAGTTTCAATGTTTAGGCACATCAGGGGCTCTCCAAACGCAACATGGCGTCCCATCTCAATTCCAGTCAATTTTGCATTGAAAAGTCAAATGGCGCTCCTTCCCTTCCAAGCTCTGCCATGCGCCCAAACAATGGTTTACACCCACATATGGGGTATCATCGTACTCAGGACAAATTGCACAACATTTTTTGGGGTCCAATTTCTTCTCTTACCCTTGGGAAAATAAAAAATTGGGGGCAAAAAGATCATTTTTGTGAAAAAATATGATTTTTTATTTTTACGGCTCTGCATTATAAACTTCTGTGAAGCACTTGGTGGGTCAAAGTGCTCACCACACATCAAGATAAGTTCCTTAGGGGGTCTACTTTCCAAAATGGTGTCACTTGTAGGGGGTTTCAGTGTTTAGGCACATCAGGGGCTCTCCAAACGCAACATGGCGTCCCATCTCAATTCCAGTCAATTTTGCATTGAAAAGTCAAATGGCGCTCCTTTCCTTCCGAGCTCTGCCATACGCCCAAACAGTGGTTTACCCTCACATATGGGGTATCAGCGTACTCAGGACAAATTGTACAACAACTTTGGGGGTCCATTTTCTCCTGTTACCCTTGGTAAAATAAAACAAATTGGAGCTGAAATAAATTGTGTGTGAAAAAAAGTTAAATGCTCATTTTTATTTAAACATTCAAAAAATTCCTGTGAAACACCTGAAGGGTTAATAAACTTCTTGAATGTGGTTTTGAGCACCTTGAGGGGTGCAGTTTTTAGAATGGTGTCACACTTGAGTATTTTCTATCATATAGACCCCTCAAAATGACTTCAAATGAGATGTGGTCCCTAAAAAAAATGGTGTTGTAAAAATGAGAAATTGCTGGTCAACTTTTAACCCTTATAACTCCGTCACAAAAAAAAATTTTGGTTCCAAAATTGTACTGATGTAAAGTAGACATGTGGGAAATGTTACTTATTAAGTATTTTGCGTGACATATGTCTGTGATTTAAGGGCATAAAAATTCAAAGTTGGAAAATTGCGAAATTTTCAAAATTTTCGCCAAATATTCGTTTTTTTCACAAATAAATGCAAGTTATATCGAATAAATTTTACCACTAACATGAAGTACAATATGTCACGAGAAAACAATGTCAGAATCGCCAAGATCCGTCAAAGCGTTCCAGAGTTATAGCCTCATAAAGGGACAGTGGTCAGAATTGTAAAAATTGGCCCGGTCATTAACGTGCAAACCACCCTTGGGGGTGAAGGGGTTAAGCTGCGAAGCAAGGGACCTGTATTTGGGTGAGATTGTTCCTGCATTCTAGCGGCTAATATAAGTGGCATATTTTGAACAGTTTAATATATAGGCCACTTGAGAAACACTTTTTGTGGTGTGATATCCCATGAAAAAAGGTGTAATGCTGGAGTTTAATGGCGCATGATTGAAGCGCCTGAGAGTATTTGTATGTTGTCTGTTGTGTGTTTTTGGTTAATATGGATTTTATGAGACAATATGGCTCGTTTTAATAGATAAAATTAAAAGTTATATTTTACTTTATTTAACTACAGCCCTACCTTGCTAAATATTGATTTTTGAGCTGATTGGTGGTACCAGATTACTTAATTCTATTAATGCATTTACCTTACTGAATCAGTGACGTCACTGTTGGTTTAGATTCCCGACCTTTATTGTTGGCGTTTTGCATTTTTAACTATTTCCCAACGTGGTGGAGAACTGACCTTAGAGGTATTGTTAGGGCATTGAGAGGTTTTTGTGAAACTCCAGTTGGGGGAGGCAATATTTGGCGCAAGCAATCATCGGATTGCTAATGGTGCAGTGTTAACAGAAACTGAAAATCGAGTGGCTGCCTCTAACTGATTAACTCTGCTTGTTGGTTTGTAAACTGGAAAGTGGTGCCATCTTTCACCCTCTCCTCCCTCCAACACTTGACTTGAAGATTTGATGACTCTTGTTATTTCCTGCAAACACTGACAGTAAGGGTGGGCGATGGAAAACCATCTCTACATCAGTGTGGACATCTGCTTGTCACCATGAGGCTGTTGTTTGTTCTATAAAACAGTCCAAGTTTAGTAATATTAGTATTATAGCATCCTCTGTGATCCTAGGAAGCCACCTAGAGTCACACAACAGCGGCCTGATCCAAAGTAAGGCCACTACATGGCCTCCACTCTCTGGTTAGAGCAGATGGGCCAAGTATCTTGAGGGTCATCTCCAAATTTCTTGATTGCACATGGGCTATCAGACTACAAAGTACTACCATTAGTGTAGTTCACGTGGTTACTGTCTGCTCCTGGACAATGTGTGCAGAGTTCAGTATAAGCTCCTGTGTTAACATTGCTCCTTTGTTTTAGAGTGTTCAATCTGCTATGCCCTGGGATGACCACAAACCTCGCTTGACTTGGAGAGGAGACGGTCAGCTCTTTGCAGTGAGTGCCGTATGTTCAGAGACAGGTAGGAAGACCACGAAAGATGCACAATCATGACCGTTTTCACCGCATTGAATGATTACCAATCAAACTACTTATTCTACTGCAGAATAAACTTGTAATGGGTTTCAATGGATCCAGTGTTTGTTTACTGCCTATGCATAGTGTGTACTGTAGGTTGTGAACCTGTGCAATATATATACATTTTCCTGGCATGCACTGATTACTATATCTCTGCTCCCTCCTCTCTCTTTATTTTTCAATTTTTCATCTCCAATGTGGAGATATTAGCTTGTAAAATTTAGATATTAATGCTACTACAGCCAAGGGGGCATTAGAAGATAATCTTCTCTGGGGTGAGTACTTACTTCCCTGCCTGATGTTGACCAATCATAAGCAGAAGACGAAATGTATGGAACCAAAAAAAAAATGAATTCTCATAACTTAGCTTAGAACAGCTTCTTTTTGGTACTTTCAATGAAACACAGCACTGCTCTCGTTGATGATCTCTGCACCACCTGTGTAGGTTACAGCGGGGCTGTGTGTCATTACAACACCTCTTGCTGCTTTCATCTCAAGTCATTATCCGCTATGATGTACTCCACCTGCCCCCACACTTGATTGCCGTGAGATGAGAGCTGCAGAACAAAGGGATCTGCAATTCAAAATTGGATCCTTATATTCCCTGGCATTATTTGTTGAGGGATAGACAGTTGGCCCCCATATACATTAAACTGATATCCGAGCCCACTGTTATCAGTGGATGTTGTATGGGGGCCTAAAGGTACCGTCACACTAAGCGACGCTGCAGCGATAGCGACAACGATGCCGATCGCTGCAGCGTCGCTGTTTGGTCGCTGGAGAGCTGTCACACAGACCGCTCTCCAGCAACCAACGATGCCGAGGTCCCCGGGTAACCAGGGTAAACATCGGGTTACTAAGCGCAGGGCCGCGCTTAGTAACCCGATGTTTACCCTGGTTACCAGCGTAAAATGTAAAAAAAACAAACAGTACATACTTACATGCGTCCCCCGGCGTCCGCTTCCTGCAATGACTGAGCGCCGGCAGTAGCAGGGCACAGCGGTGACGTCACCGCTCTGCTATGCTTTCACTTTCACTTTGCGGCGCTCAGTCAGTGTGGGAAGCGGACGCCGGGGGACGCATGTAAGTATGTTCTGTTTGTTTTTTTTACATTTTACGCTGGTAACCAGGGTAAACATCGGGTTACTAAGCGCGGCCGTGCGCTTAGTAACCCGATGTTTACCCTGGTTACCAGTGTAAAATATCGCTGGTATCGTTGCTTTTGCTGTCAAACACAACGATACACGGCGATCGGACGACCAAATAAAGTTCTGAACTTTATTCAGCGACCAGCGACATCACAGCAGGATCCTGATCGCTGCTGCGTGTCAAACTAAACGATATCGCTAGCCAGGACGCTGCAACGTCACGGATCGCTAGCGATATCGTTTAGTGTGACGGTACCTTAAAGTGTCTTGGTCCCAGCAATCTGATCTACATAAACTAATATCATCTAATTGATTTTGTTTTGATTGTTTGCGTGACTCTTTGGAGAAATCTATAGTTAAAAGTACTGTATATCCTATGTGAAATCTCAGTTCTCCATCTTATCTGTCCTCTAAATTGATTCCCAGGCTCTCGTAAGATAAGAGTGTGGAACAGAGAACTAACCTTACAATCTACCAGTGAACCTGTGGACGGCTTGGAGCAGGCTCTGTCTTGGAAGTGAGTTTTATCTTGTCAACAGGAATGCATTATTCTTCTATTTTCTACTTTAAAACCCCTTCACGACATGCGCCGTACTAGTACGGCGCATGTTGTGTCTCCCCCTTTGATGTGGGCTCCGGTGGTGCGCTTTTTTGTACAGCTGACATGTGCCCGCAATAGCGGCATGTGGAATCGTGATCCACCTGCCGCTATTAACTAGTTAAATGCCGCTGTCAAACGCAGACAGCGGCATTTAACTAGCGCTTCCGGCCATCGGGCCAGAAATGCTCGCATCGCTGACCTCCGTCACATAATTGGGGGTCAGCGATGTGTCGGCATGACAACCAGAGGTGAGCGCCCTGTGGTCGGCGCTCATAGCAATGCAGGAATTCAGCCACATAGGAGCGATCTGAGCATCACTTCTATGTAGCAGAGGCGATTGAGTTGTGCCAGCTTCTAGTCTCCCATCAAGGCTATTGAAGCATGGCAAAAGTAAAAATAAAAATAAGTTTTAAAAAGTATGAAAAAAATTAAAATATATAAAAGTTTAAATCACCCCCATTTCACCCATTTAAAATAAAAAAAATCGAACCTACACATATTTGGTATCGCTGCATTCAGAATCGCCCGATCTATCAATAAAAAAAAAGGATTAACCTGATCGCTAAACAGCGTAGCGAGAAAAAAATAAAAAACTCCAGAATTACGTTTTTTTGGTCACTGCGACATTGTATTAAAATGTAATAACGGGCGATCAAAAGAACGTATCTGCACCAAAATGATATCATTAAAAACGTCAGCTTGGCACGCAAAAAATAAGCCCTCACCCGACCAGAGATCCCGAAAAATGGAGACACTCCTTATACCGGAAAATTGCTCAATTTTTTTTTTCTTTTAGCAAAGTAAAAAAGAACCTAGACATGATTGGTGTCTATAAACTCGTAATGACCTGGAGAATCACAATGGCAGGTCAGTTTTAGCATTTAGTGAACCTAGCAAAAAAGCCAAGCAAAAAACAAGTATGGGATTGCACTTTTTTTTGCTATTTCACCGCACTTGGAATTTTTTCCCATTTTCTAGTACAAGACATGGTAAAACCAATGATGTCGTTCAAAAGTACAACTAAATAAGCCCTCACATGGAAAAATTCACGTAAAAGTTAAAAAGTTATGGCTCTGGGAAGGAGGGAAGCGAAAAAACGAAAATGCAAAAACGAAAAATGGCTCCGTTATGAAGGGGTTTAAAAGAATTATTTTATTTGTGTTGCATTATTAATGGTTCTACATCAATGTAAAAACAAAGGGACTGATTCATCAAGACTGGCGTAGTACACAGTTGCACAGAAAAGTACAGCCAAGCGTTTTTCCAAAAATGCTGATAATTGGAAAACTGTTATGTATAGTGTGATTTAGCAGTAAATTTGAAGGTCATCCATTGAAGGACTTGTCTGGGATATATATTATATTATTATATTCTGTCTTTTTTTTTTTTCTCTTTTAAAATGTCAAGGCCATCAGGTAGTTTGATTGCCTCTACGCAGAGCAAGCCCAACAAACATGATGTGGTTTTCTTTGAGAAGAATGGGCTTTTACATGGAGAATTCACACTTCCTTTTGCAAAAGGTGATGTTCAGGTAAGTCAGGACTGGAGAACTAACCCACATCTGTTGGATTTAGACTCAAACGTTACACTAATATGTTTAGTTCAGCATACAGATAGAGAAAAGTGGAAATGATCTAATTTTTTCTTGTAAAGTGGAAGCATAATACTGGTAATGTAACAGGGAACGGTAATAAGGTAACATACAAATAAATGATCGGGGGCAGGAAGGTATGAATATGACATAGCTAATACACTGTAATCATCGGTGCTGTGATATCTGTTCATAATGGAAGCCATATTGTGCTGTTATATCCTCGCCACCCTGAGCCCGCATCCGTGTCCGCCCGCGGCTTTTAACCTGTTCAATCCTGCTCTGTGGAAAAAAATATGAAATAAGAGTATGAAACACAAGTCCAAATCACCCTGCTTTTACCCCATTAAAAATAAATAAATACAAATATTTGATATTGCTGCATTCAGTATTGTTCGATCTATCAAAATATAAAATAAATTATTCCGATCTGTGAGCAGTCTAATGAGAAAAAAATCGAAACGCCACAATTCTATTTTATTGGTCGACGCAACACTAACCCAAAATGTCATCTCACAAAAAATAAGCCCAGTCAGCCCAAGGTCCTGAAAAATAAGAGTCTTGGAAAATGGCAACGCTGCAAAAGCAAAAACTTTTTTTTTTCATACAAATTTGGGAATTTGTTTCACCACTTAAATAAAGAATAAACTATATATGTTTGGTACCTGCGTACTCGTACTGACCAGGGGAATTAGGACAGTTTTACCATATAGTGAATATGGTAAAATTTAAAAAAAAAAAACAATTGTGGAATTGCACTGTTTTTGCAATTTCACCCCACTAATTTTTTTTTCCCGTTTTTCCAGTTCACTATATGGTAAAATCAATGGTGCCATTCAAAAGTTCAACTCATTCCCACCCAAAAATATTCTCTCATACGGCTGTATTGACAGAAATGAAAAAAATGTGGTCTTGGAAGAAGCAGAGGAAAAAGCAAAAATGGTCCTGGGGTGAAGGCGTTCAATATTGGCAATATGGCTAATGAATCTCACAATAGTGGGTTCCTAATGGTCAGATAACACCAGTCATACTTTTTATTGCACGTTTAATGAATTTATTTCAGTACACCTTCCAGGTTGCCAAGGTCTGACATAATTTTAGGAGCAGTGTGGCTGACACTGGCATGGGCACTGTTAAGTACGGGACTGTGAAACCAAAGGAAAGACTGAGCAATACATGTGCCACTACCAACATGTCTTGTAACTGTAGATATAATGGTCACTTATTGGTGTAGTCTTGTCTATCTGAAAACTGATGTCATGTGTTCTACCCATAATCAAAGGGAATTGGGTCAAGCACACTTTTGGTAATGATGGGCATATTGACTATTAGATTATGGATGAATGGACTTTTAGTTTTGCTACACCTTATTGGATAAAAAACCGAACAATAAATGTTTGCCTATATATATTGTCTTTGGAACAGGTGAAAGAACTCTTGTGGAACTCAGATTCCACAGTTTTAGCTGCTTGGCTTCAGGATATTGAGAAGGATGGTTCAAAACCCAATACTTATGGTAAATGCAAAGAAAAGAATTGCTTAAAGTGTAACCGTCGTTTTAATTTTTGTGTCTTGCATCAATAGTACTCAGGAAATTAAGCCACTTTGTAATATATCTTATCATAGAAATCTGCTTCTTTCTCTGCCAGAACTGATCAGTCATTATCAAAATTCTTAGGTAAAATCTGTATTCAGTGAAGACAGAGATTATGGATACAATTCTATGTAGATGGCAGGAGGAGCTAGAGACAGAGCTTCCTCCCCCTCCGATCTACCTAGAATCTCGTCAGTGGCAACTGGCATCTCCTATCTTAGTAATAGAAATGTATTCCCATGAAGACCCGTCATGGGCCTTATAGCAGATCGTACCAATGCAGTACATAGAACAAGCAATAAAATGATCGTAGGTTCAAGCTGCCTAAGGGGACTGAGAAAAAAGTAAAGTAAAAATAAATTAAATGTTTTTAAAAATAAAAAAAATGTAAAGCTTGAATCCACCCAAGATAAACATTCAAAATATATGAAAATATAAAATAAAAGGGGGTATACTGGACTTTACAGAAAAAACAAAAAATGTATCTAAGCACTAATAGGCAGGTAATTGCAGCTTACCTGCCTGTTGTGCGCGGCACCGTTCTTCTCCGGCACATCCTGCTGGGGATTCAGACGCCTCTGCTGACATCATGTCATGCTCTAACGACAGGGCAGGACTTCTGAGGTTATTCTGGTAGGGGATCCAGCTGTCAAACTGATCGATCCGGCTGTTAGTCAGAATGACCTCGGAAGTCCTGTTGCATCAGAAAAATCTTGAGAATCCCCGGCAGGATCAGTCTGACCGCTCTGTACCTGGGGGAGAAAGGCGCCGAGCACTTAAGGCCCCGTCTCACTAAGCGATTTACCAACGATCACGACCAGCGATACGACCTGGCCGTGATCGTTGGTAAGTCGCTGTGTGGTCGCTGGGGAGCTGTCACACAGACAGCTCTCTCCAGCGACCAACGATCAGGGGAACGACTTCGGCATCGTTGAAACTGTCTTCAACGATGCCGAAGTCCCCCTGCAGCACCCGGGTAACCAGGGTAAACATCGGGTTACTAAGCGCAGGGCCGCGCTTAGTAACCCGATGTTTACCCTGGTTACCAAAAAAACCAAACAGTACATACTCGCCTTTCGGTGTCCAGGTCCCTTGGCGTCTGCTTCCTGCTCTGACTGAGCCGCCGTACAGTGAGAGCAGAGCGCAGTGGTGACGTCACTGCTGTGCTCTCACTTCTCACTGTACGGCCGGCAGTCAGTGAGAGCAGGAAGCAGACGGCAAGGGACCTGACGGACATCAGATGGTGAGTATGTACTGTTTGTTTTTTTTTTACATTTACACTGGTAACCAGGGTAAACATCGGGTTACTAAGCGCGGCCCTGCGCTTAGTAACCCGATGTTTACCCTGGTTACCAGTGAAGACATCGCTGGATCGGTGTCACACACACCGATTCAGCGATATCAGCGGGGCCTCAACGACCAAAAAAAGGTCCAGGCCATTCCGACACGACCAGCGATCTCACAGCAGGGGCCTGATCGCTGGTACGTGTCACACATAGCGAGATCGCTATGGAGGTCGCTGTTGCGTCACAAAACTTGTGACTCAGCAGCAATCTCGCTAGCGATCTCGCTATGTGAGACGGGGCCTTTAGGCACATTTTTTGTTTTGTGTAAAGTCCGTGATATACCCTCTAATCTTTTTAAATCTTTATGGTTACCACCTTGTAAAGAGAAAAAAAAAAAGTCATAATCCCAGAATTGCCGTTTTTCGGTCACTGAACCTCCCCCCTCTTTTTGTTTTAAAACTACTAAAATATGTTAAAAAAAAAATGTGCAAGTTTGTTACCATCATAAGCATGGAGACCTGATGAATCATGTTGCCAGATCTTTCTTACCACATAATGAACATCGTAAAAAGAAAGGCAGAATTGTGGGGTTTTTTTGGGTTTTTTTTTCACAATTTCACTCACCTTGAAAAAACTTTTCCCCATTTTCAGTACAGTATATGTTAGTGAATGGTTCAATTTAAAACTACAACTCATCCTGCAAATAAAAAAAAAAAGTTCTAATAAGGTTATCCTAATGGAAAAATAAAGTTCTTAACTATTGGAGGAACAAAAACAAAGTTCAAAATTAGCCTGTTTTGAAGGGGTTAAAGTGTTTTTATTTTAAATTATCCATTGTCATCTTCTATACTTCCATATCTAATACCGAATAACCATATTACATTTTACAATGTTTGAGATGGAAACCTAGAAGGCAGAACAAACTTGTCCTGCAAAAACATGACGGTCAGAAGAAATATGTAAAAATTATAGCTCTTAAAATATGCAAAAGTTATATAAATCTGGTGTCGCTGCAATCGCACCGACCCGAAGAATGAAGTTGTCTAATCGCTTATATCGCACAAGGATCGAAGTAAAAAATAAATCAATTCTTCAGCTGCTGTTAATTTGTTCATTTTGCCCCGCAAAGTTCGCCGGAAGGCTCGGTCAACATTTATCCTGCGCTCTGCACTGAGCGCTTACACCGGGATGTCCCTGTAAATCTCTGAAATACATGATTCAGATGAAACCCCCGGCAGAAGATTCCCTATAATGAGGCAGATGGAGGCACTGTGGACGCTGCCTATGATCCGGCGGTGTCCATTTTTTATGGCGTGCATAAACGTGATGTCTGCCACAGTTTTCTGCATTTCTGAAAAGAAATCCAAAGAAAAGAAGTACAATGCTGAGCAGGGGCAAGGACATGTTTTGCCTTTATTCTGTTCTTGTGACCTAGACTTGTCGATTGTTTTATTTTAGTTTGTTTGTTATACATTTCTTTTTAGTGCAACTCTGGGTGGTTGGAAATTATCACTGGTACCTAAAGCAAAGCTTACATTTTGGGAGTGAAGAAAACAGGAGCGTTGTCTCTGTAGCATGGGACCCTGAGATCTCATACAGACTGCATGTTGTGTGCTGTGGATGGCAGTACCTCTGTTATGACTGGACCTGGTGTACAGACCGCAGTGGTGGGCAGGGATCTGGAGGGCGGACTGATGTGGCTGTCATTGATGGTGGTAAGAATGTTTAAGAATTTTATTTGTCTCTTTTTAATTAAACTTTCACTATTTGGTTTTTCAAGGGGCTGTCCACTGTTCGGAGGTATGTCTAGGTTTCCCACACTAAAATAGTAATGCTTATACTCCCGTCCAGTGCCGATGCCATTGCTATGATGTCGGAATTAGCTTTCCTGGGGATTGCGTGACATTGTCAATGGATCCCTGCTGCCCATCAGCGCTAGCTTCACTATCCCAGCCTTCGGACAAATCAAGATTGAGCGGGGGGTTGGATACAATGATCCTTGAGGTCCCTTCCAACTCTAACATTCTATGATTCTATGAAGATATCTGGAGGACATGAGAACTGCTTCTTCAGATGTCAATTTCGTATGCAGGACAGGAGAGTGAAGCCAGCACTGATTAGTGCATGGATCGTGAGACATTCAATGCTAACACTGCTGAAACCATGCCGTCACCGGAGGTGAGTATAAATGTTATTCTTTTACTGGGGGGAAAACACAGGAATTCAAAAGAGGTTGTTCTAGTAGTGGATAACCCCTAACAATATGGAATTAATTCTGTAGTATATTACACTCTAGGTTGATTTTGTAGTTTGTGAGTGTCTAATATGGTTAATTTGTTTATATGGTAAATTTATTGGGAATGATTATTTTTCAGTGAGTGTAGTAGACATTCGCCAGCATATTTTATCTTTTTTTTTCTGTATAGATAACGTTTTGGTGACATCCTTTGGTCAGTCTGTGGTTCCTCCTCCAATGTGTACATTTCACATGCATTTCCCGCATGTTGTGAATGAAGTTGCTTTCCACCCAGATCCTGACAAGTGCAGTGACTTTGCCGTGCTTGATGCTGACAATTCCCTGTACATCTGCAGATATGGTCTGTAAAGAATTCTTTTTTCAAATTGAGTTACATGTTTGTTAGATACAATGTATAGATCTGTAAGTTTGTGTTCTTTTGTTCTGCAGGAATTGACATAGTTAAGGATTGTAATGTAAAAGCAGTACCGGGAAGTGGGCATAAGCTAAACACTAAAATGGCAGTACTAGAAAAGCAATACAGGTAATGTTTTAGAGTTAATTACTTGTGTATTAAAGGGAACCTGCCAGCAGGATTGTGCACAGTAACCTACAGACAGTGTCAAGTCATCACCGTTATACTGATTAAAATGGTACCTGGGTGATGAAATCCGTCTTGTGGTTGTTGTTTAATCTTTATTTTCAGTTAATGATAGCTCGTGCTCCGGGGTGGTCTGTGCAGGGGTCTTCATGTGGTGCTCTGATTAGGTATTCATAATGCAGACTGCTGACAGGCCACTGATCCCTCACTGACCTGCCCTCTAGTTTATATACTGAATATAATATGTATTGAAAAAAAGAAAAAAAAATCACATTCAGCTGGCAGGCAGCATGATCACATGTATAAATATGCATTAAATTGTTTTATTTAGTCATATACATTTATTCTGAAAAACATTTTTTTTCTTAAAATGGCACCAGCCGTGCCTGTGCAGTAGCATCTATCAGCAATCCGATAGATGCTACTGCCCAGGCGCCGCTGGCGCAATTTTGTTAGAGGAGAAAAAAAATTGTCTCCACTAAGATGGTGGCGCCTGTGCAGTAGCATCTATCAGATCACTGATAGATGCTATTGCGCAGGTGTGGCCAGACCATTTTGAGAAAGATTTTATTTTTCAGAATAAATGTAAATAAAACAATTTAATGCATATTATAGATGCGATCATGCTGTAGCACCGGCGCCTGCCTGCGGAGTGTGATTTTGTTTTTTTTTCTCTCAGTACATATTATATTCACTATGTAAAATAGGGGTCAGGTCACTGAGGGATCATACCTGTTAGAAGCCATACACATGAACACCTAAGCAGAGCACCACATGAAGACACCCTCCCCCCACAGGCCACCCCGGAGCACGAGAATCTCATTAACTGAAAACTGAAAATAAAGATTAAACAACCACAAGACGGATTTCATCAGCCAAGGTATCATTTTAATCAGTATAACGGCGCCGACCTGTCACTCTGTGTAGATTACTGAGCACAGTCCTGCTGACAGATTCCCTTTAAACATTGATGATGCTGTACTGCTTCACTAACCTAAGGGCTTGTTCACATGTTGCATTTCTACAGCGAAAAACCCCCTGACAATGTTTTTCAGTACCAACAAAGTAAAGATTTCTGAAATCTCAAGAATATACTGCTTATTTTCTTCCTGTGTATTAGTACCTTCAAAGCGATTCTTCAAATCTGCAACATGTCAGTTCTTTCAGTGGTTTTGCAGCTTTTTTCACCCATTCAAATGAATGGGGGTAAACACTTAAAAAACGTTCATATTTTCCGCAACATTTTTCATGCCAACATTCCAGTATTTGTAGCAGAAAAATATGCTGTAAATATTAAACGTGTGCACATACCCTTAGGAGTTCTCCAAGGATGCAATAAAATGTTCTCCATGTCAGTTCCAGCTGCATCCTTAAAGGGAACCTGTCAGTAATAGTGATGAGCAAATATACTTGCTACTCGAGATTTCTCGAGCAAGCTCAGGGGTCCTCCGAGTATTTTTTAGTGCTCGGAGATTTAGTTTTTCTTGCCGCAGCTGAATGATTTCCATCTGTTAGACAGCATAAGTACATGTGGGGGTTGCCCGGTTGCTAAGGAATCCCCACATGTACTTATGCTGGCTAACAGATGGAAATCATTCAGCTGCGGCAAGAAAACTAAATCTCCGAGCACTAAAAAATACTCGGAGACCCCCGAGCGTGCTCAGGAAATCTCGAGTAACGAGTATATTCGCTCATCACAAGTAAAATGTACTATGGGGGGTATCATATTGTAAGCGGAATGATTTACATCTGTTAGCCAGCATAAGTACATGTGGGGATTCCCTAGCAACCAGGCAACCCCCACATGTATTCAAGCTGGCTAATAGATGTAATTCTTTTTGCTGCCGCGAAGAAAACTAAATCTCCGAATGCTAAATACTCAGAGGACCCTTGAGTGTGCTCGGGAAATCTCGAGTAACGAGTATATTCGCTCATCACTAGTCACTAACCTACAGACACTGTTAGGTCGCCGCTGTTATACTGATTAAAATGATACCTGGTGATGAAATCCATCTTGTAGTTGTTGTTTAATCTGTATTGTAGTTTTCAGCTAATGATATGCTCGTGCTCCGGGGTGGCCTGTGGGGGCTTCATGTAGTGCTCTGCTTACATATTCATCTGTATGACTTCTGACAGGTCACTGATCCCTCACTGACCTGCCCCCTATTTTACATACTGAATGTAATATAATATGTATTGAAAAACAAAAATTCACATTTAGCAGGCAGACTCCGGTGCCTCTGCTGCAGCATGATCGCATCTATAAAGCCTGCGTCACACTGGCGAGTTTTACGGACGTATGAGCGCAGAAAATACACCGTAAAATACGCATAACACACGGCCCAATGATTCCCTATGTCCCAGCTCCTATCAGCCGTATTTTACTGATCCGTATTATACGGTCTTGTACGGCCGTAGAAAATCGCAGCATGCTGCGTTTGTCACCGTATTGCGCAAAAAAATCGCCAATGAAAGTCTATGGGGGTGAGAAAAATACGGATTCCACACGGACCAGCAGTGTGACTTGCGAGAAATATGCAGCGGTGTTAGTGAAAAGCCGGTAATTCAATTGCCGGCTTTTCATTTCTCCTTCCCAAACCCGACATGATATGAGACATGGTTTACATACAGTAAACCATCTCATATCCCTTTTTTTTTTCATATTCCACACTACTAATATTAGTAGTGTGTATGTGCAAAATTTGGCTGCTGTAGCTTTTAAAATAAAGGGTTAAATTGCGGAAAAAATTGGCGTGGGCTCCCGCGCAATATTCTCCGCCAGAGTGGTAAAGCCAGTGACTGAGGGCAGATATTAATAGCCTAGAGAGGGTCCATGGTTATAGGACCCCCCCTGGCTACAAACATCTGCCCCCAGCCACCCCAGAAAAGGCACATCTGTAAGATGCGCCTATTCTGGCACTTGGCCACTCTCTTCCCACTCCCGTGTAGCGGTGGGATATGGGGTAATGAAGGGTTAATGTCACCTTGCTATTGTAAGGTGACATTAAGCCAGGTTAATAATGGAGAGGCGTCAATTATGACACCTATCCATTATTAATCCAATAGTACGAAATAGTTAATAACACACACACACAAACACATTATTGCAAAGTATTTTAATGAAATAAAGACACTTGTTGTTGTAATATTTTATTAGACTCTTAATCCACCTGAAGACCATCGTCCTGAAACAAAGTTAAAAAAAACAAACAACAATATTCCATACCTTCCGTCGTTATGTCCCACGATGTAAATCCATCTGAAGGGGTTAAATCATTTTACAGCCAGGAGCTGTGCTAATGCACTCGCTCGTGCCTGTAAAACCCCGGGTACTGAATGGAAAGCAGGGTGATCTGTAGTTACCTTGAGTTGCGGTGAGGCGCCCTCTACCCCTTCAGATGGATTTACATCGTGGGACATAACGACGGAAGGTATGGAATATTGTTGTTTGTTTTTTTAACTTTGTTTCAGGACGATGGTCCTTTTCTGGGGTGGCTGGGGGCAGATGTTTTTAGCCAGGGGGGGGGGGCAATAACCATTGACCCTCTCTAGGCTATTAATATCTGCCCTCATTCACTGGCTTTACCGCTCTGGCGGAGAAAATTGCGCGGGAGCCCACGCCAATTTTTTCCGCCATTTAACCCTTTATTTTACAAGCTACAGCGCCCAAATTTTGCACATACACACTATTAACATTAGTAGTGTGGAATATGCAAAAAAAGGTCATAGTTACTCACCGTTAACGGTGTTTCTCGGAGCCCATGACAGCACTACGGAGAGAGGGGATCCGCCCTTCAGGGACAGGAAACCTACAAATAAAAGCGCGGTACCTCTCCCTCGCATCAGTTGGTTTACAGAGCATCAGAGGACCTCCAGGTTAGTTACAACAGAGAGAACATTATATTATAACATTTCTTAAAAGAGGAACCCCGTGCCTAAACCTATAGTATATACATCATATAAATTATATTTAAAAAGGTGCTCACCGCACTCGTGATGGGAGGGAATAAGCGGGTGCTGTCATGGGCTCCGAGAAACACCGTTAACGGTGAGTAACTATGACTTTCTCGGTCTCCCATGACAGCACTACGGAGAGAATTGCAGAGATTAAGCTTAGGGAGGGACCACCGCCTCAAGGACCCTTCGTCCGAAGGTTAAGTCAGATACAGAGGCTAGATTTAGTCTATAGTGCCTAAAAAAGGTTGATGGTGATGACCAGGTGGCCGCCTTACAGATTTGCTCTATTGATACCTCTGACCTCTCAGCCCATGAGGTAGCTACTGCTCTTGTGGAATGCGCTTTTATGCCATCCGGGATTGTATTCCCTGAAGATGAATATGCCAAGGCTATTGCCTCCTTAATCCATCTGGCTAAAGTACCCTTGGATGCCCGGAATCCTTTTCTGGGACCCTGAAAACAGACAAACAAAGAGCCTTCCTTCCTATACTCCCTGGTGGAATCTAAGTATTGGACTAGGCATCTTTTAACATCTAAATTATGGAAGTTTAGCTCTTTCTCGTTTTTCGGGTTTGGACAGAAGGATTGCAGGGATACTTCTTGTGACCTATGAAATTTTGATGCCATTTTTGGCAAATAGGCTGGGTCGGGTCTAAGAGTGACTCTATCATCCAATATTTTAGTGAAAGGTGGATTAGAGGAGAGGGCTTGAATGTCACTTATTCTGCGCGCAGATGGTAATGCTACTAAGAGAATAGTTTTAAGTGATAATGTTTTTATGGGAATCGTTTGTATAGGTTCAAATGGAGGGCCCGTTAATGCTGAAAGGACTAAATTTAGGTCCCATGAGGGTATCTTTTGAATAACTAAGGGTTTTGATCTTGTAACCGCCTTGATAAATCTTATTATCCATGGGTTAGCTGCAATGTTTTGGTTATATAGAGCTCCTAAAGCTGCTATTTGCACCTTAAGAGTACTGACTGCCAACCCCTGCTCCAGACCTTTTTGTGGGAACTCAAGGATTTTAGGAATTGAAGGCCCGTCCTGGATCTTTACCTTGGAGACAGATAGGAATTTTCTCCATGTTTTCCCATATATTTTAGTAGTGATGGGTTTTCTACTTTTTAACAGCGTAGCCACTAAGTTATCCGAGAAACCCTTTTCTCTTAATAGTCCCCGTTCAAAAACCAGGCTGTCAAATGGAGGTTCGACTCCTGTGGGTGGAAGATTGGACCTTGATGTAGAAGGTCTGGCATATCCGGTAGAACCCACGGGTCTGATATCGATAGCATCCTTAGCCAGGAAAACATGCCCTTTTTGGCCAGAATGGGGCAATCAGAATCATTTTTGTTTTGTCCTCTCTGACTTTCCGAATGACTGCCGGAATCAGAATGGTTGGCGGAAAAGCGTATGCCAGTTTGTGTGTCCATGGAATCAGAAAGGCATCCAGAGCCTGGGGATTCCCTTCTGGGCTTAGAGAACAAAATTTGCCTACTTTTTTGTTTTTGCAATTGGCGAACAGGTCTATTGTTGGTGTCCCCCACATTTTTGTGATCTGATTGTAGATGGATTGGTTTAGGGACCACTCGCCTTGTTTCAACTGAGTCCGGCTCAGGTAATCTGCCCTTTCGTTGTTTGAACCCTGGATGTGTAGTGCCGAGAGGGATAGTAAGTTTTCTTCCGCCAGTTTGATAATTTTGGCTGAAGAACTCATCAGTGAACGAGACCTTGTTCCCCCCTGGTGGTTTATATAGGCTACAGTCACTTTGTTGTCTGAAAGAATTCGGACATGGTGTCCCTGAATGTCGGCTAGGAAATATAGAAGAGCATGATATACCGCCCAAAGTTCTTTTTGGTTTGAGGATGCTAACAGTTTTTGATCTGACCAATTTCCCTGAGCTACTTTGTCCCCCAGGTGGGCCCCCCACCCTCTGGGGCTCGCATCGGTAGTTATTTTCCGAGAGATGTTTGGTACCCAAGGGACTCCCTTTGACAGGTTTTGGTCTTTTCCCCACCAAAGAAGGGAATGAATAAGGCTACGTTCACATTTGCGGTCAGCGCCGCAGCGTCGGGCGCCGCAGCGGCGCCGCATGCGTCATGCGCCCCTATATTTAACATGGGTGCGCATGGACATGCGTTGTGCTGCGTTTTGCGCCGCATGGCCGCAAGCGTTGGACGCAAGAAACGCTTCAAGTTGCATTTTTTTTGCGTCCAACTTTCGGCCAAAAAGGACGCATGCGGCGCAAAACGCAGCGTTTTAGCGTGCGTTTTGCCGCGTTTTTGTTTGCGTTGTGCGCTGCGGCGCCGACGCTGCGGCGCACAACGCAAATGTGAACGTAGCCTAACTGATGAATCTAGGATGACCCGGCTTTCCAATTTGTTTTTTAGTGACAACTGCCATTGTAGTATGTGCCATTGAAGCTCTCTTGTGTGAAATTGTGCGAAGGGTATCGCTGGTAGACATGAGGACAGAGAGCCTAGAAGCGACATTGCTCTCCTTAGAGTCATTGAGGGATTGTGTAATGTTCGCGCTATCATAGATAATATGTTGTCTTTTTTGGGGCTCGGGAGTCGGCATTCTTGGACCCGAGAGTCTAATGTCAGTCCTAGGAACTCCTGTACTTGACAGGGTTCCAATTTTGATTTTTTTTTTACATTTATAAGCCATCCCAAGTCCGTCAGGATGGTCATCACTTGGTCTCTCTTTTCCCTGCAACTTTGCGCTGAGTTGCTTGCGATAAGAAAATCGTCCAGGTAAGGGATTATTAGTATATTTTGTTTCCTCACGTGGGCCATCATTTCCGCTATTATTTTCGTAAATATATGAGGAGCTATTGAAATCCCAAACGGAAGAGCCTTGTATTGAAAAAACCTTATTTGACCTTTTATGGAGACTGCCATCTTGAGGAATTTTTGGGATTGATCGTGGATGGGCACATGGTAGTATGCGTCGGTTAGGTCTATTACAACCATGTAGCAGTTCGGAAAAAGAATCTTTATAGTGGACCTTATTGTCTCCATTTTGAATTTGTAATTTACGACGTATCTGTTTAAGTTTTTTAGATTTATGATCGTCCGAAAGGACCCGTCGGGCTTTGGTACTAAAAATAGAGGGGAGAAAAAACCTTCCCCTATTTCCTGAGGAGATATTTCCCGAATCACCGATTTTTGCAGAAGGGAAATAATTTCTTCCTCTAATGCAGCTTGTTCTGCTGCTGAGGATCTTGTTTTTGTTAGTACATAATTCCAGGGAGGGAAAGAGACAAAATCTATTTTTAGACCAAACTGTATGATATTTAGAATCCAGATGTTGTTGGAAATTTTCCTCCAGGCGGGAAGGAATGATGTTAGCCTTCCTCCCACCGAAGGGTAAGTGTCATTTGGAGAGCTTTTTATCACGGGAGGTGTTGCCAAGGAGGTAACCCTTATCCCTTCTCCTTCCGTCTTCCCACTTATTCTGCTCCCTGGGGGGTCTACGGCGAAAAAATCTGCGGCTCCGAAAGGATTGTTTTAAATGGAGCCGGACCCAGATTTGGAAACCCCTTTTTCTTGTCTCCCGCTTTCTGGAGGATGTCATCCAGGGTTTCTCCGAATAAAAAATTTCCCTCACATGGGATAGAACATAATTTCAACTTCGTTTGTAGATCTCCCGGCCAACTCTTGAGCCACAAGGTTCTTCTGGCTGCGTTGGAAAGAGCTGCGGCCTTAGATGTTAGGCGTACGGAGTCCGCTAGGAACGCTGCTGCTGCTCTCATTGCAGGGAATGAATCCAGCAATTTATTTCTGGGTAACCCGTCTTTAATCTGACTTTCCAGCTGGTCGATCCACACCATTAGGGATCTGGAGGTGCAAGTAGCTGCAACTGCAGGTCTCAGGCTACCCCCAGCCGATTCCCATGCTCCCTTGAGGAAGGTATCCGCTTTTTTATCTAACGGGTCTTTGAGGGTACCCATGTCCTCGAACGGCAGCACGAATTTTTTCGAGGCTTTGGCTACTGCCACGTCTAGTTTTGGTGCCTTATCCCAGAAAGAGGAAGCCTCATCCTCGAAGGGATATTTTCTTTTAAGGGAGGGTACCGAGGAATTTCTTCTATCCGGTTTCTCCCATTCTTTTTTAATTAATGTCTGGACATTAGGATTTAGGGGAAAAGTTCTTCTCTTTTTTTTGTCCCAGACCTCCAAACATTACATCTTGGGCCGTTTTGTCGGGTTTGGGTTCCTCCACCCCCATAGTAGCCCTAACTGCTCTCACTAAAGAATCCACTTCTTCTAGTGGGAAGCAATGTCGGCCCGACTCTTCCTCGGAAGAGAAAAGGGGGGAATTTGAATCATCCGAATCAGCATTTTCAGATGAGGATCGGACCGAGTGGGAATGTACCGACTCCTTTACTTTCTTCATCTCTTTTTTGGAGGATAAAAGGGCATTCTGAACCTCAGACCTGATTATATTTTTAAGTTCAGATGCAAAGTCGGGTGTCTCCTCACATAGTAAGTGTTGGATGCATGACTTGCAAAGCTTTTTGTCCCAGGTTACTGGTAAAGCTTTGTTACAGGTGGGGCAAACTCTATTTTTCCTTTTCTCCAGGCTCTTCTTACCCTAGTAAGGGAGAAGAGGGAGCCCCATTATAAAAAATGCACATTCACGGAGATCACTCACCATTCGGATGTGGATGCAGGTACCGGTTCTGGAGGGGGGCTCGGGCCTGGCAGGGAAGGTCCTTGGGAAGGAGTATCAGTCTTCGCAGCAGATCTGCTGCGCCGTGTGGAATGGCTGCTAGACCCACTCCTGGTACTCTTTGTTTCAGATTTTCTGTGGCGCTGCTGTCCAGGCTGCAGCTCCTGTGGATCGCTGTCCTCCATGGTTACAGGGAGAAAAGTGCGACAACCATGTGTGTACCATCTCCCTTTTTGAATTTGGCGCCACCCCCGGCGTTCTCCCTCACTTCCGGTCCTGCGCACATCCCCGGGAGAGGAGAAATTACTGCGCATGCGCGCGGAGATGACCCGGGAGTTGATGCCGCATTTCCGGAGCGGCGGCCATCTTTCTTCACCCGGAGAGTGCAGCGGCCGGCACAGGAGCTCCGGGTGATCAGCGCCCCTTCTTCCCTCGGAGTCTGGCGGCGACCTCTCCCCCGCACACCCTGAAGAACCCCTCGGTTCCAGCGGTGGCGGCTTCGGGAGCCGGACAAGCCGCGGCAGGAGCCTCCTCGCTGCCGGAACTCGACCGCCCGGTCCATCAGTCTTCATACAGGTACCGTCCGAAGAGAGGTTCCCTTGTCAGGGACAGGAAACCAACTGATGCGAGGGAGAGGTACCGCCCTTTTATCTGTAGGTTTCCGGTCCCTGAAGGGCGGATCCTCTCTCTCCGTAGTGCTGTCATGGGAGACCGAGAAAAGGGATATGAGATGGTTTACTGTATGTAAACCATGTCTCATATCATGTCGGGTTTGTGAAGGAGAAATGAAAAGCCGGCAATTGAATTACCGGCTTTTCACATATATCGCGCTGAATTAAATATAACTACAGAATATATGTATATATGTGTCTCAATGACATATATACATACTGTATATATGTTTTAACGAACATTTGACCCCATAAATCCATTAGATGTCGGTTTTGCAAGCCTGCGAGAAAATATCGCAGTACGGATGCCATACGGATTACATACGGAGGATGCCATGCGCAAAATACGCTGAAACACCCTGCCTGCGAATGACATACATATCACTATTTTGGGGACTTTTCTGCATATTACGGCCGTAAAAAACGGACCGTATTTACATACGCTGAGTGTGACGCCGGCCTAATACTGTGGAGACTAATTTTTTTTTTTCCTCTAGCAAAATGGCATCAGCTGGCACAGTAGCATCTATCGGATTGCCGATATATGCTACTGCGCAGGCTCGGCCGACGCCATTTTGAGAAAGATATATATTTTTTTCACAATAAATGTATATGACTAAATAAAGCAATTTAATGCATATCATAGATGCGATCATGCTGCAGCATCGGCGCCTGCCTGCTGAGTGTGATTTATTTTTTTTTTTAATTTATTTATTTTTTCTCAGTACATATTATATTCCTATTTAAAATAGGGGGCAGGTAACTGAGGGATCAGTGACTTGTCAGAAGCCATACATATGAATGTATTCAGAGCACCACATGAAGACCCCCACAGGCCGCACCAAAGCACAAGACTCTCATTAACTGCAAATAAAGCTTAAACAACAACCACAAGACAGATTTAATCAACCAAGGTATCATTTTAATCAATATAACGGCACCAGCCTCAGTGTACGTAGGTTACTCGGCACAATCCTGCTGACAGGTTCACTTTACGAAAAACTGCTCTCGAAACCTGTATCTCAACTGACAAAGAAGCTGTCTCATGAGCACGCATACTTCTGTGAGCTGAGGAGGAGAGCTACGACATCAGAAATAAAAATATTCTCGGCTGACTGCACACAGAGGATTTTTTTCTTTAGCCTGAGTCCTCTGTGCTCAGTCAATTTTGGCTCTTTTTTTAACCATGCCACTTAGGAGGCCATGCGCTTTCTTGCTAAGCCTCCACCTGCTGTCAGCAAAGCCACACCTCTAGTCGGACAAAATGCAGAAAGTGTCAAACACATAATTATGTTGTAAGTAATGAAATACTTTTTATTATGGCGCAAAATGTGCATGAATTCTAGTGCATTTAGTTTGATTCTTTTTGTCTCTTATTTTTCCTAGTTGTCTGACATATAGTCATGTATAGACTCCATGAAAATAGTATAAGAACATACATGAAAAATATATACCTTTGTACTGTGTTAGCCACGTCACTTGCCTTATCCATTGCATTATTCCTGTGTTCTGTTCTGTATAAACATGTGACACTTCAGATTTTGTGTTATTCTATGCCCGATGAAGAGACCTGAGTAGTCTTGAACGCTTGCAGTTTACCATCTTTTCAGTTAGCCATTAAAAGGTATCAACCACTGAGGACTCTCAAATTTTAATATTTTTATAGGAATACCGAAATGAAGAAGAGATCACCTCAAACCTAAATGGAGAACTGATTCTCTTGTTGGGAATCCAAAAAGGAATAGTTTCAGTAGACAAATGAAAGGAGACATATAGGTGCTTCTCACTAAATTAGAATATCATCAGAAACTTAATTTATTTCACTCCTTCAATACAAAAAGTGAAACTCACATATTATACAGTCATTACAAACAGAGTGATCTATTTAAAGTGTTTATTTTCGTTTATGTTGGTGATTATTTCTTACAGCCAATGAGATTCTAATTTACCGAGATAATGACTTTTAGGTTAATTAACAAAAAACACCTGCAAAGCCTTCCTAAGAATTTAAAAAGGTCCCTTAGTCTGTTTCAGTAGGATCCACAATCACGGAGAAGATTGCTGACTTGACAGATGTCCAGAAGGCAGTCATTGACACTCTCCACAAGGAGGGTAAGCCACAAAAGATCATTGCTAAAGAAACTGGCTGTTCACAGAGTGCTGTATCCAAGGATATTAATAGAAAGTTGAGTGGAAGGAAAACGTGTGGTAGAAAAAGGTGCACAAGCAACGAGGATAACCGCAGCCTTGACAGGATTAAGAAAAGGCCATTCAAAAATTTTGCTGTTGATTCACAAGGAGTGGACTGCTGCTGGAGTCATTGCTTCAAGAACCACCACACTCAGGACATGCGCTACAAGTGTCACATTCCTTGTGTCAAGCCACTCATGACCAATAGACAACTCCAGAAGCGTCTTCCTTGGGCTAAGGAGAAAAAAGACTGGACTGTTGCTCGGTGGTCAAAGGTGTTGTTTTCAGATGAAAGTGAATTTTGCATTTCATTTGGAAATCAAGGTTCAAGAGTCTGGGGTAAGAGTGGAGAGGCACACAATCCAAGCTGCTTGAGGTCTAGTGTGAAGCTTCCACAATCAGTGATGGTTTGGAGAGCCATGTCATCTGGTGGTGTAGGTCCACTGTGTTTTATCAAGACCAAAGTCAGCGTAGCCATCTAGCAGGAAATATTAGAGCACCTCATGCTTCCCTCTGCCGACAAGCTTTTTGGAGATGGAAATTTCATTCTCCAGCATGACTTGGCACCTGTCCACACTGCCAAAGTACCAGTACCTGATTTAAAAACAACAGTATCACTCTGTTTGATTGGCCAGCAAACTCGCCTGACCTTAACCCCATACAGAATCTATGGGGTATTGTCAAGAGGAAGATGAGCGACACAAGACCCAACAATGCAGATGAGCTGAAGGCTTCCAACCTGGGCTTCCATAACACCTCAGCATTGCCACAGGCTGATCGCCTCCATGCCCCGCCGCATTGATGCAGTAATTGATGCAAAAGGAGCCCCGACCAAGTATTGAGTGCATTTACTGAACATACATTTCAGTAGGCCAACATTTCTAATTTCTCCATCGCCACATTGGGGGACACAGGACCGTGGGTGTGTGCTGCTGCCACTAGGAGGCTGACACTAAGTAAATGCAAAAAAGGTTCGCTCCTCCTCTGCAGTATACACCACCCACTGGCTCCTGATAGAACCAGTTTAAGCTTAGTGTCCGTAGGAGGCACACTGGGGTCTGTCATTCAGACCACATTTTCCTTATTTTTAATTTTTATTTTTTAACCAATTTTGAGCAAGAGGAAGACTGGGGCGACGGAACCTTTCAAGGGGCCGATCTCCCCCAAACATCAACAGGCGAGCACGGCGAGTGTCACCTCCCCGTACCCTCTCCTGCAAAGTGGGATGCCACAGCCGGGACACAGCCCTGTGAAATCCTAGGGGATCAAACCCTTAGGATACACAGAGGCCCTCTTGCCATGGTGTCCAGCTGCCCCCCTCTGCACCACCACTGTTTAAACAGTGGTGCTGCATGGAACTGGACGGTCCCTCTCCACCACCACAGCAAAGCGGATGATGGATCGAAGGCTCCTGCACCTTCCCCCCTGCACTTTGCCGGACCCCCAGCACAGCGGTGAGTCTTTTCGGTGAGGGGGGCTCCCTAGCGCATCGTCGGCCCAGCAGCCGGACTCGCCTAATTTAGTCCCCGACTTTGGCCTTAGCTAGGCCGCAGGCAGGAAAAACGCCACCCACAGCGGCGTCACGCCCGCAGGCCACGCCCGCCGGTCTGGCGCTTCTTGGACACTGCGAGAAGTGCCCTTCTAATCTCGGCGGCCATCTTCTGCCTCCCTAACACCAATAAAAGGACGCAGGAACAGTCACTCCGCCGGGGCACACGGGCACAGGACCTGGGTAAGTGATCTGTCACACTACCGCAGGTCCCCCCTTTATATAGCCTCTTAGTCAGCTGCACATAAAGTGCTCTGCTAATTTTTCACCTGCACCCAAAGTGCTCCGCTGATTTTTTTTTTTTTCATTTTCTGCCGCAGCATCCCTGCAGCTCCTTTGGAGGTTAACAAGGTTCAACATGTCTCTACCTAAAACCTCCAAAGAGTCTTCTAAAACACATAGTGTTTTTCACTTCTTGCACCTCCTGTCAGGCTGCGCTACCAAGCGGGCATACTGCTCCGCTCTGTCATACTTGTGATCCTAAATGCGCTCAGGGGCCCCCCACCGTGACTCAGCCCACGGTGACCAGCCCCCCTGAGTGGGCTTTGTCACTCTCGCAATCTATGGCTTCCTTGACTAAAGTGATCGAGTCCCTCCAGGATCCATCCAGGAGCAGGACCACTAATCCGCCTACCCAAGAAAATTCCCCTACAGCAGGGGAATCATCGGCCTGCAGGGGCCACTCTCATTCTTGACACAAGCGAGCATCTAGGAAGCGTGTTCATAGCTCGTCACCCAGGCCTTCCGGTGCCTCTGCGTCCGTTAGCTCTGCTTCCCGCTCTCACTCTCCAGGCACCTATAGCGACCAGGACTCTAAATCAAGGGCCCTATCAGACTAGGTTCAGAGTCGCCAGGTTGTCAGACTACTATCGATAGTCTCATTGAGGCTGTCAACCAGTCACTGCAGGTTGACGAGGAACCTGCGACCTCCCATACGAATAATTTGGTGTCCTTCAAAAGGACCAAGCGTCCTCATGGGCTGTTTGCCAATCACCCGGAGTTCCAGGGGCATAGTTCAGCGACATAGGGAGCGTCCGGACAAACGCTTTGCAGGTCAGAAATCTCTGGAGTCCAGATATCCTTTCTCTGCTGACCTCCGCAAACAATGGATAGAATCCCCTCCAGTGGATCCTCCTGTTTCACGTTTGTCCTCCAAAACTCTTCTATCCTTGCCGGATGGATCTTCGATCAAAGATCCCACGGATCACCTGGTTGACAGCTTCGCCCGTTCAGTTTTTGAGGCATCAGGCTCGGCACTTTTTCCCTCAATTGCTGCTACCTGGGTAGCCAAAGCCATGACTTTTTGGGCAGATTCTCTGCATAAGGCCTTACAGAACAGTGATCTCCCCTCTGACATAGCGGAGCTAGCTAACCAAATTTATTTGGCTGGCGATTACTTAGTAAACGCTTCCCTGGACGCGGCTAATTTCTCTGCACTTACACGCTGTGGCGATTAGAAGAGCATTATGCCAGAGAAACTGGCGAGCGGACTCTGCATCTAAAAAGTCCCTAACGTTCCTTCCATATTTCAGTGGCCGCTAGTGAAAAGCTGGACCAACTGATTTCAGACGCTACAGGTGGGAAAAGTACTTCCCTTCCCCAGCAGAGATACAGACAACCGATCCGCCGACAGGGCAGGGTCGTTTTCGGTCCTTTTCATGGCAACTACGCATGGTCCTCCTCGGCCCGCCCACAGGCCTCGTACAGGCCCAACCAGTCCTGGAGGGGCCGCACCATGCAGACTAGGTCCAGGGGATCCAGACCGACAGAGTAGGCGGATGCCTTCTCTTGTTTCGTCATGCCTGGCTTGCAGTCGTTCACGACGAGTGGGTCAGGGATCTGGTGTCCTCCGGATACAAGATCGAATTTCCCCCCCCCAACTCGATTTTTTTTTTTTTTCTTTGCTTCCCGGCCTCCCAAAGTGGGAACGCACGCTCTGGCTTTTTCCCAGGCCATCGAGTCACTCCATCGAGACGGGGTCATTGTCCCTGTCCCAGAGGACGAAAGATTCCGAGGCTTTTATTCAAATCTGTTCATGGTCCCCAAGAGGGATGGAACAGTCAGGCCCATCCTGGACCTAAAGTTCTTAAACAGATTTGTCAAGGTCCAATATATTTCAGGATGGAGTCCCTCCGTTCCATCATCGCCTCAATGGAGCAGGGCGAGTTCTTAGCCTCCATCGACATTCAGGATGCGTATCTTCACATCCCAATCTTCACGCCTCACCAAAGGTTCCTTCGCTTCACTGTCCGTGGGGAACATTTTCAGTTCACAGCCTTACCTTTCGGCCTCACCACCTCCCCCAGAGTTTTCACAAAGGTCATGGTGGCGGTCATGGCCATTCTACACGCTCTGGGTCTAGTCATGCCCCCCTATCTAGACGACCTACTGGTCAAAGGTCCATCCTTCCAAGCCTGCGAGGAGTGCGTCCGCATTTCCTTGAATACTCTTTCTTGGCTGGGCTGGTTGATCAACTTAAAAAAGTCATCTCCTGTCCCAGCTCAGCGGATCCCCTTCCTGGGCATGACTTTGGACACTTCCCGAGGGTTGGTGCTTCACCCTCGGAACAAGGTCCTAGCTCTTCAACAGGGGGTCTGGAATCTCCATCAACCGTCTCCCTGTTCCATCCATTTCGGCATGAGGATTCTCTGGAAGATGGTGGCCCAATGGAGGCAATTCCATTTGTGCAACTGCATCTTCGTCCCGTTCAGCACACACTGCTGGGTGCATGGGACGGAAGTCCTTTTTCCCTCGACCAACCGTGTCCTCTGACCCCTCGGGTCAAGCAGGCACTCCAATGGTGGACGCTCCAAACCTCTTTCCTCCCAGTCCATTGGCTGGTAGTCACTACCGATGCCAGTCTCCTTGGCTGGGGAGCAGTTTTTCGCCATCACACTGCACAGGGGACCTGGACTCCTCACGAGTCTCGCCTTCCAATCAATATCCTAGAGATCCATGTTTGGCTGTCCCTGAGGCGGTTCCATCATCTCCCAGCAGGCCGCCCCATCCGTATCGCAGCAGGGCTGCAATGCGTGACGTAGAGCACATCCTTCGCTGGGCCGAAAACAACCACTCGGTCATATCGGCCATTCACATTCCAGGAGTAGAAAATTGGGCCACTGACTTTTTCAGCTGTCAAGGTCTTGCATCGGGAGAGTGGTCTCTCCATCATTACATTTTCCAACAGATCTGCCTTCGTTGGGGTAATCCGGATATAGACTTGATGGCTTCCTGGTTCAATGCCAAGGTACTTCAGTTTGAAGCCCGGTCTCAGGACCCGAGAGCAATTGGGGTGGACGCGCTGGTCCTTCCTTGGAGTCAGTTTTGCCTTCCTTATCTGTTTCCTCCCCTGCCCTTGCTTCTGAGAGTGAACAGGAAGATCAGGGCGGAGGGCGTGCCGGTGAGTCTCATCGCTCCGGATTGGCCTCACCGGGCGTAGTACACAGAGCTGGTCCAGCTCATCGCAGATGTTCCTTGGCGACTACCAGATCGTCTGGATCTGCTTTCTCAGGGGCCGATTTACCACCAGAACTCGGGGTCGAATTTACCACCAGAACTCAGGAGCCCTGTGTTTGACGGCTTGGCCATTGAATCCTGGGTTCTGACTCAAGCAGGTTTTTCCCGCGAAGTAGTTTCCACCTTGATCAATGCTCGAAAGCCGGTGTCATTGCGCATCTATCATCGGACCTGGAATACCTTCTTTGAATGGTGCAGAAGTAGAGGTCGCCCTCTGTTGGTTTTCAACATTCCTACCATCTTAGAATTCCTTCAATCTGGCCTGGACTTGGGGCTATCGCCGAGTTCCCTTAAGGGGCAGGTCTCGGCCTTGTCAGTCCTTTTCCAGCACAAAATTGCTTCAAACCCCAGGTGAGAACGTTCTTTCAGGGAGTCTCCCACGTGGTGCCTCCCTATAGAGCACCTCTAGAGGCTTGGGACCTTAATCTGGTTCTAGGCGTCCTGCAGGAATCTCCCTTTGAGCCGTTGCAGGACATCTCTCTATCTCTCCTCTCATGGAAGGTGGCTTTTCTGGTAGCCATTACTTCGATCAGACGAGTCTCAGAGTTGGCTGCCATTTCCTGTCGGACGCCGTTTCTTAAATTCCACCGAGACAAGGTGGTCCTCAGACCGTCTCCTACCTTTCTTCCAAAGGTGGTGTCTTCCTTTCACCTTAACGAGGATATCGTACTTCCTTCATTTTGTCCTGCCCCGTCGCACCGCGTGGAGAAGGCTCTTCACTCCCTGGATCTTGTAAGAGCTCTCAGGAACTATGTGTCTAGGACGGCGCCTTTTCGACAGACGGAAGCTCTGTTTGTGCTCCCGGCAGGACACCGGAAGGGACTGGCCGCTTCTAAGTCGACAATTGCCAGATGGATTCGGTCGACTATTCAAGAGGCTTATCGCATCAGAGGCAAGCCTATCCCAGCGGGCATCAGGGCACACTCCACCCGGTCGGTGGGTGCTTCCTGGGCCATTCAGAATCAAGCGTCTGCAGAGCAAGTTTGCAAAGCTACGACCTGTAAAACAACACTAAATGGTTATACACAAATTAAATCCTAGAAATATAAGTATGCACACACATATACGTGTGTGTGTGTGTGTATGTATGTGTATGTATATATATATATTAATATATTATATTTCTCACGAAAGTGTTCGTGACAAAGAGTGATAACCACTCAAGAGGAAAAGCAAAAACATCCCCAGAAGAATGGACTTATATAAGACAAAAAAATATTGAATATAAAATTGCCTTTATTGAATACACATTGGCAAACAGTAATACTAATTAAAAGAACAATGCACGCGTCTGGACAATTACTCCAGCAGAAATGTACATCAATTATATAAAAGTTTTAAAGAAACCTAAAATAGAAACCGGACCAAAGGATAATATAATTTATAATCTATATTGCTGACAAATAAATAATCATATACGAGCCCCCAAAAAAGGGATGATGCTTAAGGAATTTTATGGATGCATGAAATAAAAAAAAATAAAAATAAAATATATATAAAAATGTGGATGTCAAATTAAGTTAAATACAAATCTCAGCGTAATATAAAGTGCATAGTAATGTTTAGGAAAAACAGAATAAATGAGACTTAACTCATAGTGAATAGCAAGAAAGTGGAAAAAACTTCACCATTAATGTAAATCCATGTTGGATAGTGAGGGTGCCGGTGTGCAAACAAAAAAATCCCACAAATATATAAAAGCAATACTTGGGGCAATATACCTTTTAAGGTCCGGTCTGGTGGAGTCACAGACAATGCGCACACCCCGACGCGCGTTTCAAATTATAAATCCTTCGTCAGGGGATGGCATCCTGTACAACCAGTGGATCTATATATTGTGTGACCGATAATGATGGTCGCGGTATAAACAGTGCATGCGCAGCTTGCGGAACCCAGAAGTCCAACCATCCGCATCATGTGACCGGATGCACGGGATCAGAGTACCTGGCGTTGCCTATGACACATTGATGCAGGATGGCAAGAGCACGGGACACGAACGGCGCATGCGCACAGCACGGACCACACAGTATGGGTAGATAAAGTAATCAAATGGACGGTAGTCAGTGAATGCTGTAAATATCGTACAGTGTCACAGCAAACAAATAGGGAGAATAAGGGAAACAAAATAATGGGGAACGAAAAAAAGAACAAAAATAGAGAATTGTGGAATAGCAAATATATATATATACAGCAATAGAAACAAAATGAATAATATAAATAAAGAAGTGAAAAAAAGGGGAATTGTCCTGGAAGAATAGGATGTGTAAAACCAAAATTATATGAATAAAAAACATGTGAAATAACAAATATATATACAGTAATTAAATCATTAAAAATGAATAATATAAATGAAATCTATAAATATATGCAGAGGCCAGCAAATTACACGTAGATAACCATATAAAATAATAATAATAATGATATTAATAAATTAACAAAAATTATATAGTATTGATACTTAGAAATAAAAATAAATATTAATAATAATAATAATAATACAAATAAAAATAAATCAAAATATAGATAAAATAATATAATGTAAAAAAAATATATATAAATAAAATATAAAAATATATATATATATATGTATATATATACATACACACATACATACATACATTTAATATATATTATATATATAATATATATTATATATATATATATATATATATATATATATATATATATATATATATATATATATATATATATATATATATAGTAAATAAATAACAAGAAATAATTAATTAAATATGAATAAATACAGGCAATTTTATATTCAATATTTTTTTGTCTTATATTTTATATAAGTCCATTTTTATGGGGTTGTTTTTGCTAAAGCTACAACCTGGTCTAGCCTGCACACTTTCTCAGTGTTTTCGTATTCCGCAGGCAGCGGTAGCGCACCTTTCCCACCCAGGGACTGCTTTGGGACGTCCCCCAATGTGGCGATGGAGAAATAAGGATTTTTGTGTACTCACCGTAAAATCCTTTTCTTCGAGCCACTCATTGGGGGACACAGCACCCACCCTTCTTTGGCTTGTTGCCTATGATGAGCGTTTATAGATTTGACATGTTGTGCCTACGGTTAAAATTTTTGTTAATCTCCTACTGCTCGGTTACTAAACTGGTTCTATCAGGAGCCAGTGGGCGGTGTATACTGCAGAGGAGGAGTTAACCTTTTTTGTATTTACTTAGTGTCAGCAGCATACACCCACGGTCCTGTGTCCCTCAATGAGTGGCTCAGAGAAAAGGATTTTACGGTGAGTACACAAAAATCCATATTTTAAAATCATTTTTCAAGCTGGTGTTATAAAGTATTCTAATGTACTGAGATAATGACTTTTGGTTTTTAATTGGCTGTAAGCCATAATCATCAACGTTAGCAGAAATAAGCACTTGAAATAGATCACTCTGTTTGTAATGACTCTATATAATGTGAGTTTTACTTTTTGCAGTGAAGAACTGAAATAACTTTCTGATGATATTCTAAATTTGTGAGAAGCACTTGTATATGATTGTAGATGGGAATTGAAATGCTTGTAGTGACTGGTTGTCAGAGCAAAATACTTGCAAAAATTTTTATTTTATTTTTACATCAGTTTACTTAAAATGAGATTTTTTTTTTTTCTGTTCTTAGAGTTCAAGTTCCATCGCGTAGCGCACATCCCCTCTGCTTCCGCCACCTCACATGGGTGCAGGATGACACTTTTTTGGTTGTAAGTCAAGGAGAGCGTGCCAGTCAATCAGCTATTCACCACATTAAGATCACAGTGGATGGTCAGACAATTGATGTCCCGTATGTAAACCTTTTTGTTTTTATGTTATACCCTATAGCACTGTATAAATATTATGTATTTTATTATCATTCTATATATGTATCTTTCATTTTGTTTAAGAAAACCTGCTGTATCTCTTAATGGGCATATAATTAGTGTGTCCTATAACACAAAGACCAAGACATGTGCTCTACAAACAGCCAGTGGACAAATCTGGAAGTATCTTTGGGGTGAGTATCTGACAGCAATTTTTTTAGAAATGAGAAATAATCGGTTTAGCTATATCAATCCTATGTATATCTGTCTATAGCTCTCTCCTTATCTATCTATCTATTGATCTATCTATCTCATATCTTGTTGTTGTTGTTGTTGTTATTATTATTTATATAGCACCATTGATTCCATATAAGTGACAGATGTCACTTACAGTAAGCAAACTAACAATTACAGACTGATACAGAGGGGCGAGGACCCTGCCCTTGCGGGCTTACATTCTACAGGATGGTGGGGAAGGTAGTAGGTTGGTGGGTTGCAGCAGCTCCGGTGTTGGTGAGGCGGTAGCTCCGGTAGTGGTGAGGAGGCAGCTGAGTCAGTGCAGGCTGTAGGCTTTCCTGAAGAGGTGGGTTTTCAGGTTCCGTCTGAAGGATCTGAATGTGGTTGATAGTCGGACGTGTTGGGGCAGAGAATTCCAGAGGATGGGGGATATTCGGGAGAAGTCTTGGAGGCGGTTGGGTGAGGAGCGAATAAGTGTGGAGGAGAGGAGGAGGTCTTGGGAGGACCGGAGATTACGTGAGGGAAGATATCGGGAGACTAATTCAGAGATATATGGAGGAGATGGGTTATGGACGGCTTTGTAGGTCAGTATTAGTAATTTGAACTGGATACGCTGAGGGAATGGGAGCCAGTGAAGAGATTTGCAGAGGGGGGAAGCGGAGGAGTAGCGCGGAGAGAGATTAATTAGTCAGGCAGCACAGTTAAGGATGGACTGGAGAGGTGCGATAGTGTTTGCAGGGAGGCCACAGAAAAGGACATTGCAGTAGTCGAAGCGGGAGATGATAAGGGCATGCACAAGCATTCTAGTAGATTGAGTGTTGAGGAAAGGACGGATTCTGGAAATATTTTTGAGCTGGAGGCGACAGGAGGTGGAAAGAGCTTGGATGTGCGGTTTGAAGGACAGGACAAAGTCAAGAGTTACTCCGAGGCATCGGACTTCCGGTACGGGGGAAATCGTGATGTCATTTGTGATAGATAGGTCAGGTAAGGAAGATCTGTGAGATGGAGGAAAGATGATGAGTTCAGATTTGTCCACATTGAGTTTGAGGAAGTGAGAGGAGAAGGAGGATATAGCTGGTAGACACTCTGGGATTCTGGACAGTAGAGAGGTGACGTGTGGGCCAGAGAGGTAGATCTGAGTGTTAGATCTATCTATATACTGTCATTTGCACACACATCTATTGGCCTGGTTTATCATCCCCCACCCCCTCCTTTTGTCAATTTTTTTTTTAAATGTTTCTCCCCCATAAAACCCCATTACTATTTAGATTTTGAAATTGTACTCCTATTTGTCAGCTTTTGGGTGAAAAATTAATATATAGTACTCGCTAACCCTGTTGTGCCCAATTTTTCACTCAGTGGTATTATGTTTGAATATAGTCCAACATCTTAATATTTTCAGAGCCCCCTGCCCCTGTCCTAGAACCTTGGAAGGATTCACTGGGCCAAGATGTAAAGTTTCAACAATCTTGTATTCAAACTGCCATCACAGAAGTAGATGGAGAGGTACAGTGATACAATACTTGACTTTATTAGAAACTCCGGTACATTAGAGTTTACAATGCCTATTAACATTAGTCACAAAACATGTATGTCTGCAATAATCATGAATAACAAATTCACCGCATGACTTTGTATGTATCCATGTGTTAAGAATATATTAATAGTCCTAAATTAATCATGTGCATCCTGCTAATGCTGGTAATAATCTTACCACGGCAGTGTTTGCCACGCTGTCATGCAGATGACAGTGTGGCCAACAAAGGATTTTCGGCCCCCGTTCAATTGAATGGGGCTCGGGTACTGTTCTGGTTCCTGAGCCAAACTTTTTTTAAATGATCGTCCAAACCTTTCATACCCGAATATCCAGGGGTTCGCCCATCACTAGTCACCATCTTTGTCAAAAGAAGATCCTGTATAATGCAGTTGCCTGGGATGTATCCTCACACTTTTTCCACATGTAGGACAGAAGCTTATATCAAAGATTATGATGATGACTACACAGTGCCTCTCACACAGTTATAATGTAGATGATCACAGTTCAATTAAGCGACAAACTGGGAATACTTACCAAAACTATCCCGCAGATTTTTAAACTAAAGGGTCATCTACAATGTCCTGTGTTTACTTGAAAACTGATTTCAGCATGAATTCTCTTCTTAAAGGGAACCTGTCAAAACAGTAGTTTCAAACTAAAAGAGCCACCTTGTGCAAAAGTAATGCTGCATTCTGACAAGGTGGCTCTTTTAGTTCTGGGTGCTGTAACTGCAGAAATAATCCGTTTTGTAATTTGTCAGAAAATACCTTTCTTCAGTCAAGGAGGCAGGCCTTTCCCCCCCCCCCCCTTCCCGCTGCAGACTCCGCACAGCCGTCACTCAAATCTTCTTGGCGCCGGGCGCCGCCTCCTTGGTGCTTTATTGAAATGAGCCGGCACCTGCGCTCTTTTATCCTGCCTGGTGCAGGCGCAGTGAGCGCTGCCCGTCCGTCCTCATATGCAGTCTAGCTGACTGTGCTTGTGCGGCCGCCCTGCCTGTGATTCCCAGCCCCGGAGTGTGAATAAATCAGAAGACACTGCGGGGCGGGCCGCACAGGCGCAGTCAGCTGGACTGCATATGAGGACAGACGGGCAGCGCTCACGGCGCCTGCCCAAGGCAGAAGAAAAAAAAACGCAGGCGCCGGATGATTTCAAAACAGCGGTGAGGAGGCGGCGCCCGGCGCCAAGAAGACTTGAGTGACGGCTGTGTGGCGTCTGCAGCAGGGGAGAAAGACCTGCCTCCTTGACTGAAGACAAGGTATTTAGGACAAATTACAAAACGGATTATTTCTGCAGTTACAGCACCAATAACTAAAAGAGCCACCTTGTCAGAATGCAGCATTACTGCTGCACAAGGTGGCTCTTTTAGTTTCAAACGCCTGGGGGGGGTGACAGGTTTCCTTTAAGACTTTAGCTGTTAGGTGTCATAAGGACCAGTTGAAGTGAGGGTCCACTTAAATAGCAGTGTTTGCTAGATGCATTATAATGTACACTAAAGATGTTTAAGATACAGTTATATGAAAAAGTTATTAATCTTAAGCTTAATGTTTTATAAAAATTGTTTTTTTTGCAACAGCTATTTCAGTTTCATATATCTAATAACTCTTGGACACAGTAATGTTTCTGCCTTGAAATGAGGTTTATTGTACTAACAGAAAATGTGCGATCTGCATTCAAACCAAATTTGACAGGTGCATAAGTATGGGCACCCTTATCATTTTCTTGTTTTAAATACTCCTACCTACTTTTTACTGACTTACTAAAGCACTTTTTTTGGTTTTGTAACCTCATTGAGCTTTGAACTTCATAGCCAGGTGTATGCAATCATGAGAAAAGCTACTTAAAGTGGCCACTTGCAAGTTGTTCTCCTGTTTGAATCTCCTCTGAAGAGTGGCATCATGGGCTCCTCAAAACAACTGTCAAATGATCTGAAAACAAAGATTATTCCACATAGTTGTTCAGGGGAAGGATACAAAAAGCTGTCTAAGAGATTTAACCTGTCAATTTCCACTGTGAGGAACATAGTAAGGAAATGGAAGAACACAGGTACAGTTCTTGTTAAGGCCAGAAGTGGCAGGCCAAGAAAAACATCAGAAAGGCAGAGAAGAAGAATGGTGAGATCAGTCAAGGACAATCCTCAGACCACCTCCAGAGAGCTGGTGTCACTGTGCATCGGTCAACTATACAACGCACTTTGCACAAGGAGAAGCTGTATGGGAGAGTGATGCGAAAGAAGCCATTTCTGCAAGCACGCCACAAACCGAGTCGGCTGAGGTATGCAAAAGCACATTTGGAGAAGCCAATTTATTTTTGGAAGAAGGTCCTGTGGACTGATGAAACCACGATTGAGTTGTTTGGTCATACAAAAAGGCGTTATGCATGGCAGCAAAAAAACACAGCATTCCAAGAAAAACACTTGCTACCCACAGTAAAATTTGGTGGAGGTTCCATCATGCTTTGGGGCTGTGTGGCCAATGCCGGCACTGGGAATCTTGTTAAAGTTGAGGAATGCATGGATTTCTCTCAGTATCAGCAGATTCTTGACAATAATGTTCATGAATCAGTGACAAAGTTGAAGTTACGCAGGGGATAGATCTTTCAGCAAGACAATGATCCAAAACACCGCTCCAAATCTACTCAGGCATTCATGCAGAGGAACAATTACACTGTTCTGGAATGGCCATCCCAGTCCCCAGACCTGAATATCATTGAACATCTGTGGGATCATTTGAAGAGGGCTGTCCATGCTCGGCGACCATCAAACTTAACTGAACTGGAATTGTTTTGTAAAGAGGAATGGTCAAAAATACCTTCATCCAGGATCCAGGAACTCATTAAAAGCTACAGGAAGCGACTAGAGGCTGTTATTTTTCCAAAAGGAGGATCTACTAAATATTAATGTCACTTTTCTGGTGAGGTGCCCATACTTATGCACCTGTCAAATTTTGTTTGAATGCAGATTGCACATTTTCTGTTAGTACAATAAACCTCATTTCAAGGCAGAAACCTTACCGTGTCCAACAGTTATTAGATATATGAAACTGAAATAGCTGTTGCAAAAAAAACAATTTTTATAAAACATTAAGCTTAAGATTAATAGAGGTGCCCAAACTTTTTCATATAACTGTAATGTTGAAATGTCTTCTCATGGTATAAGCGAGAAAGAACAAAGGCACTGCCACAAGCTGTATTACTAGCTTGTACTAAATACACAATCTATTGGTGCATGGAACGTTGGAAACAAGGAGACGCTGTGCTTAGAGACTTCATTGACCCTTTAATCAGGAATGTTGCTGAAAGCTTGATCCCACAGATCTAATATTTAAAGGCACTTTTACCAATTTGAAGATATATATATATAATGTATGTATGTTCATGGTAACTGTATGAATGCGAGTTTATGTGAAAGAATCTCTTTTAGTTATTGCAATTTTATTGTTAGCATCTCTTTAAGTAACTTCCATTTCAGTTGGTTGTTGGTAGATTGTGCCTCTTCTCGTTCTATTTAACCCAGGCGACTGTTAGCTGGTTTTTGAATACTTTTAATAAAACATCATTTGATATCACATAATGACATAGTTACATAGGTTAAAAAAAGAAAATTATCCACCAAGTTCAACATTTTTCATTGCAGGAAGTTGTTTTGGGCATTACCGATAGATCCCGTTTATTCATCAATAATTTGGTGGTAAGTGTTTTTCATTTTAGCTTTATAACTTTAAAGGGAATCTGTCAGCAGGCTTTTGCTACCCTATCTGAGAGCAGCATGATGTGGGGCAGAGACCCTGATTCCAGCTATTACTTACTGGGTTGCTGATTAACAGCTTTCTGCATGGCTTGTGGCAGTGGAATTTTTTTATGTTTTGCTATTTCACAACCTTTTAATTTAACTTTGAGGGTTGGTATCAGTTCCTGTAAAGACTATGCCTACAACTGTGAACATTTTGATTTCTTTTTGTGAAGCAAACAACAAATAGGACAAATTAATTGAACACTTGAATTGAAAAGTCAGTACTTTGTAGAGCCTCCTTTTGAGGAGGTAAAAAGCCCAGGGGGTGAATACTTTTGCAAACCACTGTATGCAGAGTTTCCAATCAGTGGTGTGGGTGAGGTTACACAGAGCCCATAAATATAGAGGACTACCTGGCAGCAGGTTTAGTAGTCCTCTAGTGATAATCTTTCTGATGAAAGACTGCAATAAGCAGCCCAGTAAGTGACACATCTTCAGAGACCAGGTCTCTTTCTCTACATTATGCTGCTCTGATTAGGTGGCAAAAACCTGTTTCTGCTTATTGATCTAATTGTTAACGTTGTACATTTATACATTGTAATGTGCTTATGTGCCAGGTGGCTACAAATATCACATCTTTTGCTATATATGAGGACTTTCTGCTGTTAACTACCCACTCTCATACCTGCAGATGTGTATCACTGAGAGAGCAATCCGTGAAAGGTAAATAACCGTACATAACATGAGCTTCCTTATCTTATTAGTGAGTTTGCCGTGCTAATCGGGTCGTATACAGTATGTTGAATTGATCCTTTTGATTTTGGGCAATATTCCGAAATAATCCACAAATTTGACTGTCTCAATTCTCCAATTACTCATTGTAGCACTAGAATCACTCCTAAATGGCACATCAAGCGCCAACGATGAGACTGTTCGTAAAGTGGAGCGAGGATCTCGCATTGTTACTGTGGTTCCGCAGGATACCAAAGTCATCGTACAGGTCAGCCAGTGTTTCATTAAGCTGCGGACATTTCTCTGGAGAACAATAACCAGAACAGTGACATACTGTATTTTGTGGATTATATGATGCACTGAATTATAAGACGCACCCCAAATTTTGACGAGAAAAATGGATAATTTTTTTTTTTTTCATAAAATGGTGGTGCTTCTTATAATCCATGCATCTTATTGCTTACCGGGGGTGGTGGCTGCGGTGAAGCGGGGTCCCAAGGATGCCGCTGGAGGAGGCAAGAGTGGAGCGTTGCTGCTGACCGCAGGCTGGGATGAGGGGGTGTTTGGATGTGCGCTGGTGTTCGGTGGTATAGGGCCTCTGCCGACATTTTGTGAAAGCCACACTTAAATGGTTTACTATGCGGTGGACTCCGGGAAAATGGCTGACGGGGGCGGCACATGCACAGATGGAGATCTCGGTACCAAGGTCTCGGGAGATGAGATTTCAGCGCTGAGATTTCATCTCCTGAGATCTTGGTGCCAAGATCTTCATGTGCGCATTCGCCGCCCCCGTCGGCCATTTTCCCAGAGTCCACCGCATAGTAAACCATGTAAGTGCGGGGGCTCTGGGCATTCACAAAATGTCAGCAGAGCCCCCGCAGCACCAACAACATCTCAGCCTGCCGCCTGAAGCAACGCTCCACTCTTGCCTCCTCCAACAGCGATAATGGGACCCTTCTTCACCGCATCCGGTAAGGTATGTCCGCATTATAAGACGCACCCCCATTTTTCCCCAAAATTTGCATCTTATAATCTGAAAATTACGGTAAATGACACCACCTTTACCTCGTTCTCAATAGTAATATTTTCTGTATTCTTGCAATAATCACTAATAACTTGTCCAATGACCGTGATGTCACCACTGTGGAAAAATTTTCACCCAGAACCGCAATACTTGTGTTATCATTTGGAACACATTACCACAAAGAACTGTCCTTGAATGGGTTGTCTCAAGTTCTTAAATGGTTGACATTGCATAGTTCTTGTAAAAACAATCAACTTTGCAATTTACCTCTTAACCCCTTCACGACATGCGCCGTACTAGTACGGCGCATGTCGTGTCTCAAAGCCAGGACATGTCAGCTGTTTTGTACAGCTGACGTGTGTGCAATAGCGGCGAGTGGAATCGCGTTCCACCGCCGCTATTAACTAGTTAAATGCCGCTGTCAAACGCTGACAGCGGCCTTTTTACTAGCGCTTCCGGCCATCGGCATGTGTCGGCATGACAACCAGAGGTCTCCTTGAGACCTCTATGGTTGTTGATGCCGGCTTGCTGTGAGCACCACCCTGTGGTCAGCGCTCATAGCAATGCAGGAATTCAGCTACATAGGAGCGATCTGAAACAATTATATAAAACAATAAAAAAAAAAAAAATCAAACCTGCACATATTTGGTATCACCGCGTTCTGAATCGCCCGATCTATCAATAAAATGGATTAACCTGATCGCTAGAAGGTGTAGCAAGAAAAAAATTCAAAACTCCAGAATTACGTTTTTTTGGTCTCTGCGACATTGCATTAAAATGCAAACACGGGCGATCAAAAGAACGTATCTGCACTAAAATGGTATCATTAAAAACGTCAGCTCGGCACGCAAAAAATAAGCCCTCACCCAACCCAAGATCCCGAAAAAAAAAAAATGGAAACGCTACGGGTATCGAAAAATGGCGCAGTTTTTTACATTTTTTTTTAGCAAAGTTTGGAATTTTTTTTCACCACTTAGATAAAAAATAACCTAGACATGTTTAGTGTCTATGAACTCATAATGACCTGGGGAATCATAATGGCAGGTCAGTTTTTGCATTTAGTTGAACCTAGCAAAAAAGCCAAACAAAAAACAAGTGCGGGATTGCACTTATTTTGCAATTTCACCACACTTGGAATTTTTTTCCCGTTTTCTAGTACAAGACATGGTAAAACTAATGGTGTCGTTCAAAAGTACAACTCGTCCCGCAAAAAATAAGCCCCCACATGGCCATATTGACGGAAAATAAAGTTATGGCTCTGGGAAGGAGGGGAGTGAAAAGCGAAAAAGGGCTCCGTCATGAAGGGGTTAATGGAGGGATTTTTAGTTCTACAGTGTGCAGCTCATCTGCAGTCTCAGAGTGACCAGTTACCTAGGTAAAGATTTCACTCCACTTGTAGGTGCTCATGCCACTATGAAGATAGCCAGCCTCTGGCCCCCTGAGCTTCTACTATGGTGTAAAGGCAAAGCTGCCTCTGCTTGCTGTTTGGGAGAGTACTCCATTCGGGCCAGTGGCCCAATTATGCTGCTGACCCGAACTGTCAATATTCTGGAGTTCACTGCCCTCTACAAAGCAGGAAGCTTTGGACTTCACTTTGCTCCTGATGAAAAGAAGATAAGACTTTAAAAGGCTTTTCCACTACAAAGATATTGATGATCATAAGATTAGGTCATCAGCAACAGATCAGTGGGGATCTGACAGCCAGCACCCTCACCAATCAGCTGCTAACAGCTCTGACAGTCAGACTGTGTATTGGCTGGGTACAGCACCTCAGGTCCTATTCACTTAAATTGCATCTGATCTGCAGTACCAGTAAGCGGCCACTAAGCCGTGTGACAGCTGATAACAGCTGATCTGTGGGGCTGCTGGGTGTCGGACCCCCACCGATTTTATATAATTGACTGATCCTACAGATAGGTAATCAATATCCTAGTAATAAAACATCCAGTGAATAACAGACTGATCAAAGGAAGAATCAGCTCATAAAGGGTTATTCCCAAATCAAACATTTAAAGCAAATCCACATGATATGCCTTAAATGTATCTATCTAGTAGTAGTAGTAGGTCCCACCACTGGTACTTGTACCTGTTTGCCAAGAACGAGATTTTTAATGGTTAGAAAACTATATGTTAAAGGGTTGTCTACTACTTGTAAACCCCTTCATAAGCACTGTTTCCTCTAAGTAAAGTGAAAACAGCGAATACTCGCCTCCGGTGTGAACACTGTGCTAGCGGTGTCAGCACTGGGTCTCGCATGACGATCAGCAGCTGCTTACTGACCCCTCTCCTTAGGAGAAATGAAAAGCCGCTGCAGCTCTGACTTCTCCAGATGTCAGCTACGTCCCAAGGAGGGAGACAGTGTCCAAGTAGTAGACAGCCCTTTTAACATTATTATTTTTTTTATTTGAAATATGTAAATGTTTAAAGTGTGTTTTTTGTGGGTTTTTTTAACTTATTTTTTTTTTTTATTAATTTTTAATTTACAGATGCCACGGGGTAACTTAGAAACTATTCATCACAGGGCTCTTGTTTTGGCCCAGATCCGCAAGTGGCTAGACAGGTGAGTGATTTTAAAGCATTATAGGTCATATTTAACCTAAACTATTCTAGTGTTGTGTAACATCTGCCTCCTTTTACTTTATATGCTTTTGAGAACACATCTACAATGGACTAGTGCTCAAATTGTTTGATACTTTTTTTTTTTTGCCTGTTACTTTTGATGTATCTTGATAGTGTAAACTCAGGTTGAAACAACTTTCATGGAGTGGGTGGTTTGGATAAGGCATGTAGAGGGAACCAGTCTCACTCATTGTGACCCTTGTGACCCACAAGACACTGTGGACCCTTGACGTTGGGTTGCGAGCTTGCATATTTTGGCCAAAATATCGACTAATACCTCGTATATTTTTTACTTTTTATTTTTTTAGTTGCACGTTTTTCATCTTTTGCAGGCTTCAGCCAGGCCCTTTAGTGTTGGCTGGGAGAATTGGGTGTCTTTCCTTGCGGGGTGTACTTTTATATAGTACCGGGCGGCCCGCTTCATCTATTAGTAAGGTTGCCACTAATAAGCTGTAAGCCAGACACTGTGCAGGTTCCTTATCTGTGTGATTAGCACTCTATACCAGCCTTCTTTGTGTTCATTTATAATACTAGCTGGGACCAGGTGATCATCTGGTACGGAACGAGGTAACAGGCACCCTTTTTTTCTGTTCAATACACCCCAAAGGGCCTTCTATATTTTTCTCCTGATGAGCCTCCAAAACTGGTCAAGGGGAAACTCGTTGGGACTGTGACCAACAGGAGGTGCGAGCCATGGATATACATGTGCATTTCCTCTGTTCTGTACTCTGTAACATATAAGAGTAAGGCTTCTTTTACACTTCACGTTGTGAAAATTCGGCACAACGTGGGCAGCGGATGCAGTTTTTCAGCGCATCCGCTGCCCATTGTAAAGTCCCGGGAAGGAGGGGGCGGAGTTCCGGCCGCGCATGCGCAGTAAGAAATGCAGGACCTGACATACGAAAAAACGTTCCCTTGAACGTTTTTTCGTGACGACGGTCTGCCAAAACACGACGCATCCAGTGCACAACGGACGCGACATATGGCCATACGTCGCGATCCGTCGGCAATACAAGTCTATGGGAAAAAAAGACATCCTGCGGGCACATTTGCACACTCATCAGTGTGGAGTAGGAAACTGGCTATTGGGAGCAGCTGTCTGTGGATGGATACCATGTTTTGGTATATGTCTATGTTTATAGTCTTTTCACTAGGCGCTGCTCCTAATAGCCAGTTTCCTACTCCACACTGATGAGGGGCAAACACCCCGAAACAGCTGTCTGTGGATGGATACCATGTTTTGGCATAGGTGGTTTTCCTTTCTTGGATGCTGCCCTTCCCGTGGTTGTTCCTTCCCGGTGAAAGACCTGGCTATTCATTGCTTGCGTTGAGAAACACGTGATGGTGTCTCCGCGGCTTTTCTACATGCATTTGCATATTTCCCATAAGGGATGGGGGCAGTGTTCTGGATCACTGCGTTGAGAAACACGTGATGGTGTCTCCGCGGTGTTGGATGTTTTGATCTCCCCGAGGTCATTCATCCTTATGTTTATAGTCTCTATATGGACATAATAAATGTTTATTTTATATATAAAGTGAAAAACATTTTATAGGGCTTTTTTTTTTTCTTTCTTCTAACCCATCTATGATACTACGGAACAACGCCCTCCATGAATAGTAGGTGTGTGAGTAGTTTTGTCAGTATTTTACACCTGTGCTGCACCAGTCTTTTTCGTGGGGGTCTGCGGCATCCTGCAGTGCATTAATATTGTGACTTGGTGTTGGTGCAGTTCCGACACAGAATCTGGGGAGGGCGAGTGTTTGCTCTTTGTTATTTGACGAGTCTAATACTACTTGGGGACCTGTTTTTCTTAAAGTTGAAAAATTATGGACTACGGTCACATACTGTTACATTGCTTTATAGAAGCTCAGCTAAGCTGTTAGGTTGTTTTACACTGTCCTTCTGAGTTCAAAAGTTCTGTCCCTTATGTTGGTGACAAAACATGAGTCTGAACCCTGGTACCTCAGGCTCTTAGTGGATCGGTCATAGCACAGGGCCAACACAGCATTTAGGCTTCTCTTACATATTATTTTCTTTGAAACACAGTCCTTATAGCCAAGCAAAAAGTTGTGTTAAACTTTACACACGGTGGGAAACCCACTTATGGATTGGAATAAAAACATGGCTTAGTAGGTTGATTCTCGAGTGACCTATACAGAAAACTTCAGATTATTGGCTGCAATATTTGTGCTTCTGCAGATTTGGTGTCTAGTTAGCTTTTGAGTAAAGAAGACCAAATGGGGCATGCTGTGTGTCATATTTATTAATTGTTTAAAGAAAATGCGAAATAGAGCAACACCGTCCAAGGAAAGAAGTCCTTTCACAATATAGAAGGCAGACATCTAGCAGTTTCAGAGATCAATAAAGTGAAGGCAAGCTGACGCCTTTGCTTAAAGGGGTTGTCATGTTTTTGTGGGCCCACGAAAACCTGCAGCCGGCCCTGTCCATACAGTATTATGAACACTACATAATGCTCCATACAGAATAATGAGCCCCATATATTGCTCCATACAGAATGGACTCCATATAATGCTCCATACAGTATAATAAGCCCCATATATTGCTCCATACAGTATATAATAAGCTCCATATATTGATCCATACAGTATAATGAGCCCCATATATTTATACATACAGTATAATGTGCCCCATATAATGCTCCATAAAGAAAAATGAGCCCCATGTATTTCTCCATACAATATAATGAGCACCACATAGTGCTCCAAACAGTATAATCAACCCCATATAATGCTTCATACAGTATTATTGAGCCCCATATATTGTTTCACACAGTATATGATGGGCCCCATATATTACTCCAGTATATGATGGGCCCCATATAATGCTCCATACAGAATGGGTCCCATATAATGCTCCATATATAATGGGCCCAATAAGATGCTCCATATATAATGGGCCCCATATGATGTTCCTGTATATGATGGGTCCCATATAATGCTCCATATATAATGGGCTTCATATAATGCTTCATATATAATGGACACCATATATGAGGCTCCGGTGTATAATGGGCCCAATATTATGCCACTTATATAATGGGCCTCATGTATGATGCTCCAGTGTATAATGGGCCCCATATGATGCTCTCTATATAGTGGGCCCCATGTGATGGTCCTCATACTCCCCTATCCTCACTGGTCGCTGCTCTGCTCTGGACTCCTCAGCGTCGGCCTGCTCTCATCACACCCTCTGACTTGAAACGTCAGTCAGTAGACGCCACAACGGTGGAACGGTAATAGGTAAGTATTGCAAGAGCCAGGGCCCTGAGTAAGCTGGGGGGACCCACTCGCTCGGGTGCTGACGCCAGCCCTGGGGTTCTCCAATACTTGGACAACCCCTTCTTGACATAAATGTTTGGTCGAGATTTAAAAAAACAAAACTATACTCTCCCGTGCCTCTTTTTCCAGCGGTGTCAGCACTCGCAGTCCTGGGGCCATCATGCGTTCGTTGTGACATGTGACCCTGGCGCCCAATTAGCACTGGCGTCCCTGTCCCCGCCTTAGAACAAATCGAACATGAGGAGGAAATCCTGACTGCAGCTGCTCTCTCACTTCCTCTTCATGTTCAATTCGACAGTAGGCGGGGACAGTGACGCCAGTGCTGATTGGGCGCCGGGGTCACGTGTCTCAACAACAGCACGGGAATTCCGCAGACAGCGAGTATCGACACCGTGGGCAGCACCAGCACGGGAGGTGAGGACAAGCTTTTTTTATTTTCTCTGGCCCAAGCGTCCAAGTAATGCACAACTTCTGTAAGGCTGGCCGAGGTCACATGAGTGTTGATTCTCTCACGCGAGAGAATCCGATAGATTATGCTAATGACACTCTGGATCACACTAAGCTGGCACTCTGGATCACACTAAGCTGGCACTCTGGATCACACTAAGCTGGCACTCTGATGAAACTTGGATCAGAGTTTGAGCAGTTATCTCAGATGAGAGAATCAGAGCACAGATGAGAAGATGGATAACAAGATTTCTCCATTCTGTGAGTGCTCTGAAAATTGGACTGCAATCAGATGTCATCTGAGTGCAGTCTGATGTTTTCCACGCACTCATAGACTTGTATGGGTGAGTGAGCCAGCTCTTAGAAAGACTTCAGTTCGGAAGCAGATATGTTGCATTGGTGAATTTAACCTCAAATTTATTGATCGGTGAAACTGCATGTTGGAGGTAATTTAATTTTATTGCCACGTGTAACTGTTGGCACCGAATTCCTGCATTTCCTGCGCCATCTGTCTTATATAATGGTAGCTGCACAAAGCATTAAAATTAGATTTCTCTGTGCCAGCCGACTCTGTATATAGTATAGCATGGGGGGACATATTATTGGTGAAACCGGTGCTGCCGCAAAGGGGCCCAAAAGATAAGGGGTGACATTGGGCACTATGATGAGAAATTGGACAGCAGAGGGCCCATACACGGTTTTTGCTCTTTTTTCTGTGTCCGGCAGTGTACTGTTTTTACTGCTGTTGAAGGGAGATGGATGGGACGGACAGATGAGCACAGTGATTCTGACAAGAGAATAAAGAATTACAGCACATGCTCAGCCATACAAAGAACAAAGGCTATATTATAGGGCACCATCCTTATAATAAAGCATATTCAATATTTTTATTAGGAGTACACTTTAAAAATTTCAAAAATATGTACGGTGTGTGTGTATCATATATATATATATATATATATATATATATATATATATATATATATATACATACATACATACATACATACATACATACATACATACATACATACATACATACATACATACACACATATATATATATATATATATATTTTACAAATAAGATCACGGCACAACTACTTCTATCGATCATCTAGTGAGAGCTACTGCATATACAGTTTAATTCTTGCACCATTTTGTAGTACTTTTGTAAAGCACTCACATATAGACGACAGCAGTGCTGTTGTATCAACTGTGATATGTCAGACTTCTAGACTAGCCAGACCAGACACAGCCGTGGCTGATATTAGTACGCTACAAACCCAATAATTCCCAAATATATACAAAAAAATGTGTAAAATGGTTAAAAAAAAAAAAAAGTCAGATTAATTGTGAGAAAAGATCCAATTGAAACCCTTTAATAAAAGGGTGCTCACATTTTTATCGGGTTAAAAATGCCAGAGAGTCCATTTTATCCTCTTAGGCTACGTTCACATTTGCGTTTTGCGCCGCATGCGTCCTTTTTGGCCGAAAGTTGGACGCAAAAAAAATGCAACTTGATGCGTTTCTTGCGTCCAACGCTTGCGGCCATGCGGCGCAAAACGCAGCACAACGCATGTCCATGCGCCCCCATGTTAAATATAGGGGCGCATGACGCATGCGGCGACGCTGCGGCGCCCGACGCTGCGGCGCTGACCGCAAATGTGAACGTAGCCTTACACTTCAGCGTTCCCTAGAATTCGGCTAAAAAGAGCTTTGTTTTCCGCATCATGCGGATAGTCCAAAACATTCTAATGTGTTACTGAATTGGCAACATTCATTGCCAATTATTGTGTATTCTTTTTTTTTTTTTTTTTTTGTTTTGTAGTTTTCAGATGTTTATGGGGTGAATCCTCTATAAATATCTATGGCTGTAATGCTCCTTTACATCCGCAGTATGAAATTCCCACTATGAAATATGTCTTTTTTTTTTTTTCAGTCGTCTGTTCAGAGACGCCTTTGAATGTATGCGGAAACTTCGAATTAACTTGAACTTAATTTATGATCACAGTCCAAAGGTATGTCTTTTTTATGTCCTGTCTTTTATTATCTGTGATACCTGTAGGAATACTAAATATGTATCCCTTCTTCTGTGTTGTAGGTGTTCTTGGACAATGTGGATTTATTTGTAAAGCAGATTGATTCTGTAAATTATATCAATCTGTTTCTTACTGAAATCAGGTAAGTACATGAAGCTATAGAAAAGGACTATTGTTTGTATGATGCATATGATATTGATCAGTGAAGGTCTGAATCCTGGGAACCCCAATATGCAGCTCAGTTCTGAGTGTAACGACCGCTGACTGGTACTGCAGGTTATTATGCTCACTTATATAGCGCCATTAATTCCACAGCGCTGTATAGACATTATCATCACTGTCCTCACTGAGGCTCACAATCTACATTGCCTATCTGTACATCTTTGGAATCCGTGAGGAAACCCATGCAAACACGGGAAAACATACAAACTCCTTGCAGATGTTGTCCTTGGTGGGATTTGATCCCAAGACCCCATCGCTGCAAGGCTGCAGTTCTAACCACTGAGCCACCTATTATATTGAAAAAGAGATGCTCTGCAGTATTTGGCAGCAGCCTCCGATAAGTCTTCAATCATACGTTACATAGTTAAAAATTGTGACCGCAGTTACATCCGCACAGTGTGAATTGTAAATAAATGGCGCTTTAATAATAATTATTAATAATAGTTGTTCAGATTCTCGAGCTTTGATCCCTGATTTCTAATGGCGTGTCTGTGTTTTCAGGGAGGAAGATGTAACTGCTACAATGTATCCCTCTCATTTGGCTTCTCCAGCTCCTTCCACCCAGACACCTGGCGCCAAGAAGGTTGATATAATCTGTGACGTAATGCGAGCAGCCATGGAAAAACTAAATCCTCAGAAGTATGTACAATTGCTAAGAATTTTATTTTGTCACTGAATGTCTTTGTAGATCTGCAAAACATTGTAGAATTTAGGCTCCTTTCACATTTGCATATATCGGCCAGTAATGCTCTCTGCTCAACTCTTGCTAATTAAGTCATCTTTAAATACACTGTACATTGAGTGGAACCTAGCTCAATGATACCCACTGCCAGTTTGGAAATGCCGCTTTTACCCGTATCAATGTCACAAAGAGCGGCCAGCAATCCTGAACTTCCAACGGTATTGACGCTCTGTGGTCCTCGCATGTATCAATGTGAAGAGAGCCAGAGAACCCACAATGAGGGAAGCACTGCTAATATAGGCAGGCAATCAGCATTGCTTTCCAAGAGGGTTCGCTGCACAGTCTGTTTTGGAGTGATTTTATTTGGCTTCTGAGAGATCAATATATGCTTTGGGGCTAACTGCCCGCCTTTATTAGCGGCGCTTCACTATTGTGGTTTTTATGGCTCTCTACACTTAGGTAGATCTGGGGAGAGCACCACTTCAGTACTCGTGAAGTTTGCTGGCTGGTGTTTGTGATCTGGATATTGGGAGATGGACACCACTATTTCCAAATTGACATAGTTTAAAGGGAACCTATCACCCCGTTTTTTTCGGTATGAGATAAAAATACTGTTAAATAGGGCCTGAGCTGTGCATTACAATAGTGTAGTTTGTGGACCCCGATTCCCCACCTATGCTGCCGAAATACGTTACCAAAGTAGTCATTTTCGCCTGTCAATCAGGCTGGTCAGGTCGGATGGGCGTGGCTTCTTCCCCCAGATATTGCGTAGTTTTCCGTTGGTGGCGTAGTGGTGTGCGCATGTCCAACGTCCCCAATCCTGCACGGGGGGGTGAAAATAGCAGCGATGTCCGTTATTCCATTGGTGGTCGGTGGGCGCGGCCATCTTCCTTTGGCCACGCGTGCGCAGAAGCGGCGCTCTGCTGGCCGCGGCTTCAGGAAAATGGCCGCGGGATGCCGCGCGTGCGCAGATGGAGATCGCGGCGGCCATTTTCCTGAAGCCGCGGCCAGCAGAGCGCCGCTTCTGCGCATGCGCGGCCAAAGGAAGATGGCCGCGCCCACCGACCACCAATGGAATAACGGACATCGCTGCTATTTTCACTCCCCCGTGCAGGATTGGGGACGTTGGACATGCGCACACCACTACGCCACCAACGGAAAACTACGCAATATCTGGGGGAAGAAGCCACGCCCATCCGACCTGACCAGCCTGATTGACAGGCGAAAATGACTACTTTGGTAACGTATTTCGGCAGCATAGGTGGGGAATCGGGGTCCACAAACTACACTATTGTAATGCACAGCTCAGGCCCTATTTAACAGTATTTTTATCTCATACCGAAAAAAACGGGGTGATAGGTTCCCTTTAAGGAGAATCTGTTAGCGGGTTTTTGGTGTATAATCAGAGATCGGCAAAATGTAGGTCAAGAAATCCTGATTCCCAGCAATGTATCACTTACTGGGATTTTTGGTGTAGTTTTCATAGAATACCTGTTTGTTCTTCTGTAGATGTATCAGAACCAAGTCTTCTGCTCTGTGTACAACCCTACCCACACCCCTGACTGGCAGCTTCCTGTGCACACTGCATTGCGACCAAGCTGCAATTCTGTGGTGGGGTTACACAGATTAGCCTGACTGCTGGTCACGTGAGCTGTAGTCCTGTGATGTTAAAGGGAACCTGTCGCCCCCAAAATCGAAGATGAGCTAAGGCCACCGTCATCAGGGGCTTATCTACAGCATTCTGTAATGCTGTAGATAAGCCCCCGATGTATCCTGGAAGATGAGAAAATGAGGTTAGATTATACTCACCTGGGTGGGCGGTCCGATCCGATGGGCGTCGCGGTCCGGGGCCTCCTATCTTCATAGGATGACGTCCTCTTCTTGTCTTCACGCTGTGGCTCCGGCGCAGGCGTACTTTGTCTGCCCTGTTGAGGGCAGAGCAAAGTACTGCAGTGCGCAGGCGTCGGGTCTCTCTGACCTTTCCCGGCGCCTGCGCACTGCAGTACTTTGCTCTACCCTCAACAGGGCAGACAAAGTACGCCTGCGCCGGGGCCGTAGCGTGAAGACAAGAAGAGGACATCATCGTAAGAAGATGGGGAAACCCCGGACCGGACCGCAGTTGGACCGCCCCTGGATGAGTCGAATTTAATCTCTCTTTCTCATCTTTCAGGATACATCAGGGGCTTATCTACAGCATTACAGAATGCTGTAGATAAGCCCCTGATGACAGTGGCCTTAGCTCATCTTCGATTTTGGGGGTGACAGGTTCCCTTTAATCTGCTGCTGATAAAACACTGTAATGAAACTACAGCACACACCCTATTAAGTGACATATCACTGGAATCAGGCTGTCTTGTCACATATTATGCTGCTTTCGATTAAGTGGCAAAAACCTGCTGACAGATTCCCTTTAACATCGAGCTGAGTTCAATGTATCTACGCAGTGTATTGAGAGTTGACTTTTTTATTTGGGGATTTGACAATACCCATTTGCACCTTTGTCAATATTCTACTGCTCAGTGACCTTTTTGGTATTTATTTATCAAGTTTACATACTGTATCTCTTGCTTATTAACTTTTTTTTTTGCTTAGATACTGTTTATCAATACTCACATCTTATGTAAGGAAGTCAACCCCGGAGCTGGAAACTGCTCTTCAGAAAGTCCATGAGCTCAGAGGTAAGATTTGTCCGCTGTAATCCTCAGAACTGTTCTAATAGCAGTAAGAAGATATGTTCGATTGCAGAATATACAAGGAGGAAACATTAAATTTACTCTGCACTGTAAACAACTGTTAAGCGGTTGTCCAACATAAAAAAAAATGCCTTCTTGAATTATACTTAAGCAAATTTGTCAATTCGTTTTTTTGATTAATATTTTAGACAAAAAGTTTGAAAATGGAGGTTTGTGTATTTTTGTTTCTTAATAAATTACGGTAAATCTTAAGTATAATGAGAAAGTTACTTTATTTTAAACTGCTGAAAACTTTTCACTTGGTTTTTAGCAGATCTCCTTGCAACAATCCCTTGCATACCCTATTAGTTTCATCTTGGGACTTTGAAACACATCAGAGAACCTCAGTTGGCAAGGACCTCTGGGCATTCATTTGGATAGTCAGAATGTAGTAATACTATACAATGGGTACGGAAAGTATTCAGACCCCTTTAAATTTTTCACTCTTTGTTTCATTGCAGCCATTTGGTAAATTCAAAAAAGTTCATTTTTTTCACACTATTGTGCACTCTGCACCCCATCTTGACTGGAAAAAAACAGAAATGTAGACATTTTTGCAAATTAATTAAAAAAGAAATACTGAAATATCACATGGTCTTAAATATTTAGACCCTTTGCTCAGACACTCATATTTACGGTAAGTCACATGCTGTCCATTTCCTTGTGATCCTCCTTGAGATGGTTTTACTCCTTCATTGGAGGCCAGCTGTGTTTAATTAAACTGATAGGACTTGATTTGGAAAGGCACACACATGTCTATATAAGACCTCACAGTGCATGTCAGACCAAATGAGAATCATGAGGTCAAAGGAACTGGCCAAGGAGCTCAGAGACAGAATTGTAGCAAGGCACAGATCTGGCCCAAGGTTACAACAGAATTTGTGTAGTACTCAAGGTTCCTAAGAGCACAGTGGCCTCCATAATCCTTAAATGGAAGTCTTCCAAGACCTGGCCGTCCAGCCAAACTGAGCAATCATGGGAGAAGAGCCTTGGTGAGAGAGCTAAAGAAGAACCCCAAGATCATTGTGGCTGAGCTCCAGAGATGCAGTAGGGAGATGGGAGAAAGATCCACAACTATCACTGCAGCCCTCCACCAGTTGGGCCTTTATGGCAGAGTGGCCCGATGGAAGCCTCTCCTCAGTGCAAGACATATGAAAGCCAGCATAGAGTTTGCTAAAAAACACATGAAGGACTCCCAGACTATGAGAAATAAGATTCTCTGGTCTGATGAGACGATGATAGACCTTTTTGGTGATAATTCTAAGCAGTATCTGTGCAGAAAACCAGGCACTGCTCGTCACCTGCCCAATATAATCCCAACAGTGAAACATGGTGGTGGCAGCATCATGCTATGGGGGTGGTTTTCAGCTGCAGGGACCAGATGACATTGAAGGAAACATGAATGCGGCCAAGTACAGAGATATCCTGGATGAAAACCTCTTCCAGAGTGCTCTAGACCTCAGACTTGGCCGAAGGTTCACCTTCCAACAAGACAATGTCCCTTAGCACACAGCTAAAATAACAAAGGAGTGGCTTGAGAACCACTCTGTGACCATTCTTGACTGGCCCAGCCATAGCCCTGACCTAAACCCAATTGGGCATCTCTGGAGAAACCTGAAAATGGCTGTCTATCAACGTTCACCATCCAACCTGACTGAACTGGAGAGGATCTGCAAGAAAGAATGGCAGAGGATCCCCAAATCCAGGTGTGAAAATCGTGTTGCATCATTCCCAAGACGACTCATGGCTGTACTAGCTCAAAAGGGTGCTTCTACTCAATACTGTGCAAAGGGGCTGAATACTTATGACCATGTGGTATTTCAGTTTTTCTTTTTTAATAAATTTGCAAAAATGTTTGTTTTTTTTCAGTCAATATGGGGTGTAAAGCGTACATTAATTAGAAAAAAAAAAGACCTCTTTTGAATTTACCAAATGGCTGCAATGATACAAAGAGTGAAAAATATAAAGGGGTCTGAATGCTTTCCGTACCCACTGTATGTATTTATTCCCGCTAGAGCATTTTCTGGCAATAAAAGCTGATTCTCTTGAAAATAGGGTAGTCATAATGAGATAAAACTGATAAGTAAGCAAGCCACGAGCACTTAAATGAGGTTTATGATCACCCCTCTTCTTCAGATAAAGACTAGGCATGACCTTAACATAAATCTGCAGAGTTTAAATAGATATAAAAGGTACCACAATTGTCAAATTAGCACAATAGGCATTGTCAATGACACATAGGGCGCACTCAGACATCCGAGATCGGACCACTACTGTAAAAACTGGCTGTAGCTCTCCCGACCCGTGCATGACAGCCGCATAGAAATACATGAAGCTGTCATGTTCGGGGTTAAGTAATTGCTGCAGACATCTCTGCATCAAAAATGTGCCTCATGGCAGGAAAAATGCTGCCTAAAAAAACGCTTGTTTTACAGCATTTTTTGCATACATATCATGTATGTGTTTTTTCCCCCATTCATTAGAATGGGTGAAAAAGGCAGCTGACCATATTGACATGCTGCAGATTTGAAACCACTTCAAATATGCAAGAAAAAAGTAAGCAACATGTGCATGAGATTTCAGCAATTTGATTCACTTTACTGGGACTGTAAAATGCGTTTTTGCTGCAAAAACGTGAGTTAAGAAACGAGACGTGTGAACGTACCCTAAAATGGCAACTGTTGGAAGTGGAAGCCGTAATAAAAGGACACTTGCTGGAAGGGACAACTGCCATGTAGGTAGTCTGAAATTTTCATGCATGCTATAAATGTTGTAAAAAAAAAAAAAAAAAGTGCATGTGCTGCTAGAAACCACCAAAAAGATGGATGCTGCGGACAGGGAGAAATTTAATAATAATTTTATTTCTATAGCACCAACATATTCCACAGCACTTTACATTTTAGAGGGGACTTGTACAGACAATAAGACATTACAGCATAACAATAATCACATAAATCAACAGATACCAAGAGGAATGAGGGCCCTGCTCGCAAGCTTACAATCAATGAGGAAATAGGGGAGACACAAAAGGTGGATGGTAACATTTGCTTTCATTGTTCTGACCAGCCATAATATGAGAAATCGGGTGTTAATGTAATGCTGCATGAACCGGTTACCAACCAGAATGTGTAAAAGTACAGACACAGGGGCTATTAAATGCATAAAGCATGTGAGAACATGATACGAGGAACCTGGTTATGAAGGAAATTTTGGATGGGCAACACAGGGATAGTTTGATAAATGTGTTTAGGCAGTAGGCCAGCCTGAAGAAATGCGTTTTTAGGGCACGCTTAAAAGTGTGGGTATTGGGGATTAATCAAATTATCCTGGGTAGTGCATTCCAAAGAATTGACACGGTACACGAGAAGTTTTGGAGATGGGAGTGGGAGGTTCTGATTATTGAGGATGTTAACCTTAGGTCATTAGCAGAATGGGGAGCATGGGTAGGGTGGTTGACTGAGATGAGGTAGGAGATGTGTTGGGTGGTGCTGAACCATGGAGCGCTTTGTGGGTCAGAATGTTAAGTTTATATTGAACTCTGTAGTGGATGGGTAACCATTGCAATGACTGGCACAGGGTAGAGGCATCTGTGTAGCAGTTGGTGAGGAATATGATCCTGGCTGCAGCATTCAAGACAGATTGGATATTGGAAAGTTGGTAAGAGGGAGACCGATTAGTAGAGAGTTACAATAGTCCAGAAGAGAATGAATAAGAGTTTTTGCAGAGTCGAAAGTAAGAAAAGGTCGAATTCTAAAAATGTTTTTAAAGTGTAAATAACAAGAGCGAGCCAGTAATCGGATGTGGGGGGTGAATGGAAGCTCTGAATCAAGTATGACCCCAAGACAGCGGGTATGTTGCTGCGGAGTAATGGTAGAACCACACACAAATGGCAATGTCAGGCATAGGTAGGTTAGTGCAGGGAGGAAACACAGAGTTCAGTTTTTGACAGGTTCAGTTTCAGATAGATGGAGGACATGATGTTAGAGACAGCGGTAAGACGATCACTGGTATTTTGTAATAATGCAGGCGTGATGTCAGGAGAAGAGGTGTATATTTGAGTGTCATCAGCATAGAGATAGTACTGGAAACTAAATCTACTGATTGTTTGTCCAATAGGGGCAGTATACAAGGAGAAGGAGAGGGGGCCTAGGACTGATCCTTGAGGAACTCCAACTGTAAGGGGAAGACCAGAGGAGGAGGAGCGAGCAAAAGATACTGTGAAGGAGTGGTCAGAGAGGTAGAAGGAGAACCTGGAGAGAACTGTGTCCTTGAGGCTGATGGAGGAGCAGCTGATGATGATTTAGCTGTTAGTAGATCATTAGAGACTTTAGTGAGGGCAGTTTCGGTAGAGCGTAATGAGCGGAAACCGGATTGTAGATGGTCGAGAAGAGTTATCTGAGAGATAGCGGATTAGGTGGGAGTGGACCCAAGCGTTCCAGGAGTTCCGAGATGAAGGGAAGATTAGAGACACGTCTATAGTTAGCAGCACAGTTTTGGTGGAGGGATTTTTTTTTTAAGTAATGGATGTATGATGGCATGTTTAAATGAGGAGGGAAAGATACCAGAAGAGAGAGAGATTTAATATTTTTGTTAGGTGAGTGGTGACAGCACGGGAAAGGGGACTGGGGGAGATGTCAGGCAATAGGGTCACTGGTGCAAGTAGTAGGGTGAGAAGATGCAAGGAGCCTGATCACTTCTTCTTCTGTGACTTGTTCAAAGACACAGAATGAGCTAGATGTGGTGGGGGAGGGAGGACAGTTCATGGTATGATGGGACTAGGAGAAAATTTCGTGTCAGATATGGTCAATGTTTTCATTGAAATAATTGGCCAGATCGTCAGGGCGGAGAGCTGTGGTTGGGGCCTGCACTCTTGGATTGAGTAGGGAATGAAAAGTGTCAGAGACGTTGAGGATTATTAGATAGTGAGGTGATGAGAGTGTTGAAATAGGTTTGTTTGGAGAGGTGAAGGGCAGAGTTGTATGTTTTAAGCTTAAATTTGTAATGAATGAAATCTTCAGGCAGATTGGATTTTCTCCACAGATGTCTGGAGCACCGCTGTAGGAAACGTGTTTGCAGCGTGTGCCAGGGTTATCGCAGTTTGGGACGAGTTGTTCTATGTATAGGAGGTGCAGCTTCATCCAGGGCACTTTGCAGTGATTCATTTTAATATTTCAATGCAGAGCCAGTACATGAGAGGGAGGACATTGGGACTGTTCTTTTCTGAGCTCCACAGTGTGTCAAAGTTTTAAAGTTCTTGATCTGATAAATGGTGAATTAGGGGCAAGCTTACAAGCAGCACAGTCATTGCCTGTAAAGTAGTTTTTTGATACAAAGCAATTATGATTGCATGTTGTAAACCTGGTGGATGTGAAACCACTATACCACCAGCCGGGTTTACTATGGAGGGGCGTGACTAAGTGACTATGGCTCTGATGGTGAGTATAGGCTTGGCCGCCGATAGTCACCAGGTACCATTCCTGCAGTCCTCTGGTCTGCAGCAGCTAGCCAGAGGGTTAGAGAAACCGGTCCGATGTCATGGCAGGCAGCACAGGTTCAGTGTACGCAGCAGACGGTGGAAGATAGGTCTGGAATAAAGGTAAATGAGCCACACAGAAGAGACTGAATGAACATGCACAAACAGGAACTAGAGACAAGCTACTAGGAATCTAAGTTCAGGAAAGGAGTCGAGGGTGGAGTTGCCTGATATATCACCTGCTGGCAGTTGATAGGCCAGGGAAGCAGATCTCTGCAGGACAGAGTGGATACAAATTCCTGAAGAGTGTGGCTGCACCTCCCTAAAGCCAGGTGGAGATTCGATGCTGGAAGTGTTCCACAAGGCAGCTCAAAGTGATGGTCAAGTCCTGGGTGGAGCAGGGCGGAACATGCAGCGAGTAGGGTGGAGCTTAGAAGACGTGTGCATGTAACACACATATATTTCCTTGGAGGCAACCAAGGTTAACAGAAGACAATGTAATCACTGCTCCCATTTTAAAACAAACAAGTCTACTCTTGTCACTTCGTCATGCTGATTGAATTATATCTGCTGTCTTGTCCTTGTTAACACTTTTTCCTGAGCAAAGATCACTGAAATGTACGCAGGTCATTTTGTGACAGGCCTGAATTCAGTTGGAAATATTTTCTTTCATGATTTAAGTTAATTTTCATAGCAAGGAGTACCTTTTGTAATTTTTTTTAGAATCCCTATGATCACTATTCAAAACAATCTACAGTTAATGCAAATTGTTCCTTATACCGCATTTACTATTCTTTTAAAATCCCCTTTTTTCCCTTTTTTTCCTTGTTCAGGAGGGTGGGAGCAGTTCTTGAATGAAGTTTATTTTAATGATACCTATGTCAGGGGATATATTATTAGAATACCTCTTTCTATTACTATTCTTATTCGTTCCACCTCATGGTACCACCTTATTCCTTTTACAGAGAGTCCCTCATCTGCAGATGCAGTGAGTGCAGAGGAAGCCTTGAAGTACTTGCTGTTCCTTGTGGATGTCAATGAGCTGTACGATCATTCCCTTGGCACATATGACTTTGATTTGGTCATTATGGTTGCAGAAAAGTCACAGAAGGTGAAATTACTTTTTTATTCTGTATTTTGATGGTTAAAGAAAATGTTGCAGGTTATAAATGCATTAAAACTTTGTTTTGGAGGAATGTACACATTTAAGTTGATGTAGAATCCATTTCCACCTGGGGAGAACACAAATTGTAATGTACGGTAAATAGGTGTATGACATGTTTATGGCATAATACACCCCTTCTTTACAGAAAGTGGTTTCTATTATGCTTGTACATGTTTTGTATTATGGCATGAAAATGAAAACCATCTCCACCATAGACTGCCTAGGCCATGCCCTAGTAAAAACTAACCTAATTTTAGGCTGTGCAATGTGATGCAGATACTTCTATAAAGGACATATTTACCCCACTGACCCATTAATCTAGTGCTGAGGTAATGATATAGTTTACCACTGTACTCCCTGCATTCCTGATGTGGAGTCGGGGCTGTTATTTAAAAATGGTCATAAAACTATTGATGTGGCAGTGTGGTTGATGTGGTTCTAATATTTAATTTATTATTTTCATTGGATATTTTCCATTCACTGGTTTCATATACCGTATATACCCGAGTATAAGCTGAGGCACCTACTTTTGCCACAGAAAACTGGGTAAGCTTATTGACTCGAGTATAAGCCGGGTATGCATTGTCCCCTCATCCCTGTCCTGCTATGCATGGCTCCCCAGTCCCTGTGCTGGTATGAATGCCTCCCCATCCCTGTCCCTGTCTGCATGCCTCCCCCTTCCCTGTCCTGGTATGAATGCCTCCCCATCCCTTCCCCTATCTGCATGCCTCCCCTGTCCCTGTCATTGTATGCATGCCTCCCCCTTCTCTGTCCTGGTATGAATGACTGACTCCCCATCCCTGTCCCCTGTCTGCATGCCTTCCCTGTCATTGTATGCATGCCTCCCTCTTCCCTGTCCTAGTATGAATGCCTCCCCATCCGTGCCCCTGTCTGCTTGCCCCCCTTACCTTCCCTGTCTGCATGCCTCCCCCGTACCTTCCCTGTATGCATGCCTCCCCCGTCACCAGACCTGAACCCAATCGAGATGGTTTGGGGTGAGCTGGACCGCAGAGTGAAGGCAAAAGGGCCAACAAGTGCTAAGCATCTCTGGGAACTCCTTCAAGATTGTTGGAAGACCATTCCCGGTGACTACCTCTTGAAGCTCATCAAGAGAATGCCAAAAGTGTGCAAAGCAGTCATTAAAGCAAAAGGTGGCTACTTTGAAGAACCTAGAATATAAGACCTAATTTCAGTTGTTTCACACTTTTTTGTTAAGTATATAATTCCACGTGTTAATTCATAGTTTTGATGCCTTCAGTGTGAATGTACAATTTTCATAGTCTTGAAAATACAGAAAAATCTTTAAATGAGAAGGTGTGTCCAAACTTTTGGTCTGTACTGTATATAATTCCACATGTGTTAATTCATAGTTTTGATGCCTTCAGTGTGAATGTACAGTTTTCATAGTCTTCAAAAATCTTTAAATGAGGTGTGTCCAAACTTATATTAATTAATATATATATGTATATATAATATTCATACCTTAATACCTGAAATGATAATTATGCGTTAATCTTTATTTCTTTTGTCATAGGACCCAAAAGAGTATCTTCCATTCCTCAACACACTAAAGAAAATGGAAACTAATTATCAAAAATACGCTATTGATAAGCACTTGAAACGATATAAAAAAGCTCTGGAACATCTCAGCAAATGTGGTAAGTAATGTTTACTTTATGATCTCAGAAAAATAAGAAATCCCTGAATTGCACCACAAGAATTTAGTTGCAATTAAGGAAGCTGACACTAATTTCTGGAAATTTCTCACGCTAACCTAAATGACTATTAAAAAAGGAAAAATAGACTATTATTTATTTACAATATTTTTATCCCCATTTAATTTGAATTATTAAAATGTATTGGTAGTTACTCCCATTTAGGTTAAGGTTAAATAAATGGCTTGAACTCACAAAGTCCTAGATAAGGTGCGACCTGCCCTCTAAGCTCTATTATAGATCACCTCCTGTTTGAAAACGTTCACATGTGTATGATAACTTACTATTGTGCACGAGTGTCCTTGTGAAATATTTGGTACATCATTATTGGCGGGTCATAGAAAAGATGGATATAACTGTGTCTGGGGTCTCATGGTAATGGATATTGTGTGGCGGTGGCTTGCGATACGTTAAGCTCGTTTTGACCAATAAGCTAAGTTTGACCAATTTGTACTGTAGTATGAATTTGTATAACTATCAATCATCTTGTTACTACAGGACAAGAGCATTTTATAGAGTTTCTAAACTTGGTTAAAGATCAAAATCTCTACACTGAAGCCCTAAAACTTCATCCTGTTGGATCTAGTGAATTTAAAGTGAGTAACATATCTTTAAAAAATGTATACATTCATGGCAGATAGTTTTGAGGCTGACACAAATTTTGTTTCCACAAAGCTTGCTGTTTCATTGTTAGATCTTTTAGACAGATGTTTCTATGGGTGCTGAAATACTATTATAAGCATAAGTTTTTTTTAAACTCTTTTGGACAAATACATCAAGTTTATGCAAAGACTCAACATTTACAGTTTTGATCCTTATTTTTCAAGACTTCTGTATTTTGGCCCGGCAAATGATTATTTGCTTCTGAGCCAAATCCTGACTAATGGCAACCCATTTATCTCTAATCAGTGCTTTGAGTTTTGCAGAATTTCATTAGTTTTGTTTGTCCGCTGCCTTTTTGAGGATTGACCACAGTTCTTAAAGGGAATCTGTAACCCTCCAGAACGTATATGACCTATTAATATGGGCATACAGGTGATAGAAATGTTACACTAGTCCTACCTGTATACCTCATATTAGCGGGCTTGTTGTTGAGAAATCTTATTTCATTTCTGTATGCTAATGATTTCTTCCAGGCTCCGGGGCGTGCAGTGCCTGGAAGAAAACTCTGCCTCAGAGCTCATATGACTTTAATTAGCCCCTGAATGCTGGATTTCATGCTTACAAAGGCCAGTTTTATTCCCTGTTCGTTGTTCACAATGGCAAAGACAAGTGAGTTGTCTGACCACAACCAGAAATGCTATTATCACCATTCACAAGTAGTCTAAAACATACAAGACTATCTCCAAAGATCTTGGCATCCTGGCTTCAACAGTTCAAAATTGTATCAAGAACTTTGCTAACTACACTTGGAACTGTCGAGAACCTTTCAGGTGGTGGAAAGCATAAAACTGAGAAGAATAAAATCTACGAAGATAGGTTTAGATCATAGACCAACCACAATGCAATGCTGTCTTGTCTGTCTAAACACATATTGTATTGTCATGCCAGTTGTTGCTTTCTAGTGCACCATATATGATTTGTTGTTTTTTTAGGCCATTAATGATGCATATGGAGACCATTTGCTGGCAAGAAAACACTATGAACAGGGTGGCCTAATCTTTTCTCGCTGTGGAAGTCTTGAGAAGGCTCTTGATGCTTTTGTTACATGCAGTAGTTGGCAGCATATCTTATCTACAGCTTCCCAATTGCAATATTCCGAAGACAAAATGGCTAATTTGGCTAGGAACGTATCAGGTGAGTGGGAGACTAGTCTGCTGGGGCATCTGTTCTTTCATATTAGGACACATTGCTTTTACACAATGCTTAGTTTGTAGGTGGCTTGGTTTTACAAAGATAGATTTGTTTCTTTTGCAGGCAAACTGGTGGAGCAGAGGAAGTATGGGAATGCTGCTGTGCTACTAGAGCAGTATGCTATGGTATTATTGAGTTTGCTACCTCCCTTTTTCTTTCCATCTACTTGTCATTTCAAATTTTGTAGAAATGTTTATTCTGTGGATGTGTTTGAGATAATTGGTGCTTCTTCAATGATACAGTTGTTGAAAAAGCATTGAACAGTTAACTGACATGACTTCATGCAGCACCATAGAGAATAGACAGAGATGGCTAGAAATGCTATCAAAAATTGGTAACATTCAAGGGACTATATTTTAGCTCATACACTGTATATAATTAATTCCTGTAGTATTATGCCAGATAAGGGAGCAATATCAAAGGTACTAAACGTTGTCCTCCGATTGATTGCTTTAAGTTACAGCATACACAGCAATTATCATGCAACGTTTCGGCCATAATAGGGCCTTTGTTGAGCTATAAGTGAACAGAGATGAACAATAACGCCTTATGGCTTGATGAAGGCCCTATGTGGCTGAAACGCTGCATGTTATTTGCTCTGTGTATGCTCTAACTTAAAGCGATTTGTCGAAGAAGAAAGATTTGTGGTGGCTTGGATGATTTGGCAACACTAGGAGTGTTGTACCAAGCTTGCACAGACTACGGTGTGCAAGTATTGTACCAGATAGTCCAACATCCAGCCAGTTCATCAGTCAGAACAATTAGTCCTGAATTCTAATCTACTGTAGTTCAAAAGTGTAAAAAAAAATGCCAAATCCAAACGGCAACCATTTCCAACACAGAATGGCTGGGAAAAAAATACAGTATATATGTTTCTCTGCTTTGTTAGGATGAGTTGTGAACCTTAAAAAGTGCCAATCGTAGGACAAATCTTATAATATAGGGCTGTGGCTAGAAAATGATATGCCAGAAACCATTATAACCATTTCCAAGCAAATAAATAATTATTCACTAATAACCATTCACTAATGCAAAACCCCATCAAGCAGTCCCAGTAATGAAAGTCTCTTGAATAATTTAGTTGTTCTAGTTATCACAATTATGACGGACAGGAGGCAACGTACCGTCTGCCTAACAATGCCAAATGTGTTTTTTAGGATTACGAAGAGGCAATTATTTTACTGCTGGAAGGAGCTCTATGGGAAGATTCCTTACGTTTGGTAAGACATTTTTTATTGATGTTTGTGAACGCCTTTATCTTTTAAGAATATAAAACATCAGTAACTTTACATATAATATAACCAAGATCAGAAGTTGTTTTTTTTTTGTTATTTACTGCATTCCTTTGTGTTGTTTCTTGTCTGTTCAGTCTCTGTTACTACTGTATACACCGATAACACGTATACACTGATTTACATACAATTTTTAAGGCGGCTTATCATGGTTCAGACGATGCTGGAACCAAGTGGAAAGGTGGAACAGAGGGAGCAAGGTGGGAAAGGCACTGTGACCCTAAAATGCTTCCTTCAGTTTATAGTATTGCTTGTAAAGGACTAAAGGTGCATTTACACCAGTTGATTTTGTGGCGTTAATCAATTGCTAACTGGTAAATATTTACTCATCGGAGGTTATTAGGGCTCATCCAGACTTCCATATTTCACATATGAGTGCTATTTGTGTTTTTCACAGAAAGCAATCGTACCTGTGATAGTCTATTGGGCCGTTCACATGGCTGTGATTTTTCGCGGACCGACCAGTCTGCAGAAAATCGTGGAGACATCCGTATTTGATCCAAGGATTAAAATCAGCAAACCAAATTTATAGTACTAAAGTACTATAATGAAGAAGGTGGAGAATCTTTTTTACATTTCATTCCATGTACAAGAAAAACTGCTGACACTCTGATTAAAGTCTGATAAGAATAACCAGTCCGTTTTTCATACTTGTATGTGTGAGTTAGTCCTCAGTCTGTTTATACAGGCAGATCGCCCTTCAGATGATCACTGAGCAATCTGTAATAGATTATTGTGAAATTAACATTCCTTGGAATTCTCATTCACCATAATTGTGCTATGCAAAATGGACTTTGAGTTCATTATTTCGGAACGTACAATTGCTAGTGGATTGCTAGAGATACATTTAGGGGTAATCCATGCTGACTTATTCAACAGCACAGGCGCCATGTACTGAGCTTTTATGAGAGCCCTATTTTGTGTGTATGCTCCAGACTAGGAAAACCCAATTTTTGTTTTATGCCCTGTTTTGACAGTTTTTCTTGTCATATTTGCTCTTAAAGGGTATCTGTCACTGGGATACTGTGATAGAGCGGGGCCAGAAGACCTCAGAGTCTGGTTTCACAAACTCCTTCACTGGTTAGAAGTACTTCACAATCTTATTAAACAGTGCAAGTTTTTTCTTGCTAGCAGTGCAAGGGTTAATCTGTTCAGTTGAAGCTCCTGGAGCTTTCCTACTTGGATTGTCTAAGGTGTTCAGTGTTGGTCACTCCCCTCTACTATATATGCTCGCCTCTAACACTTAAAGATTGCCAGTGTTAGTTTTTACGGCCTGGTTCTGGAGTTGGAGGTGTAGTTCCTAGTTGGAGTGTTTGGAAATTGTCAGGAGAATATTGTTTGAAGTTTTGTCTGTGTGCACATCCTTTCCTATTTGGTTTCTTCCTTTAACTCCCTTGTGTCCCACTCTGTTGTTTTGGTATGTATTTTGTATGACAGGTATTTTCATTCATCCCTGTCCATCTTCCCTTGTTTGTCTGTTTGTTTTGTGTTTCGATACACTTCAACTTTCCACTACCCTAGGTGGGGGAGAGGACAGATCAGGGTTGATATAGAAGCATAGCAAGGCACCTTCAGATATAATCCGAGGGACAAGATTAGACTAGAGTGTCCTTAGGTCTCAGGACCTGGTTAGTGCCCATAGTCTCAACACCATGGTGACAGTATGATAATGAACGTCATAGAAAGTTTAAAATGATACCTTGAGATCTACTATCTGATGTTTTATTGTACAGAAATCTGTGTGTTTTTTAAACATGTATGTAAGCTGTTAATATCTCTGGACAGGACATGGATATCTCTGAGAATTTGCCTACAGAGCTTGTTTTATATGAAAGGAGGGAGTTACCAGTGTGATATGTAAAGGCCGTTCTTATTATCTCACTGCAGAGCTGTGTGTGATTATAACTAGCACAGTACAGCAGAGTTTCTGAACTTTGTCTCATTACAGACACATCTGCAGCAGCAGTTGTCCTTCCGCAGTGCCATCAGCTGCAGAGCTGTGTGTGTCTACAGCTAACACTTCTCTAGCTTTCACTTCACAGGTAGCCAGTGTGGGAGAGAATGGTATAGTTGCGCTGACAGCACTATGGGAGAAGAGCTACAGCAGCAGATGTGTTTGAAATGAGACAAACTGTCAGTCATTACATGCCTCACACTGGTAATGCCTCCTTTTATTTAAAATAAGTTCTGGAGGTAGATTCTGAAAGAGATCTGTATCCCACCCAGAGATCTTAACAGCTCATTTATGTAATAAGAAAAACATGGATTACCATAGAATAAGAGTTCAGATTGCAAATATCAAGATATCATTTTATTCATCTTTCTATGACCTAGTAGACCGATTTATTTTACTGACAGATTCCCTGTAAAACCTTTCCGGGTTTTACAAAATTCTGTAATTTTAACATTTGTAGCATAAATATATCATATAGCTCATGTCACATTTATGTAACACATAGATCAAGAGTGTCCCACAAACGTAAATAAAATCCATAATACTTTATTTCAAATATAAAATATGACAAACACAACAGATAAAAAGGGTTGCCTCAAACCAAATAACACATAAGCGGGGAGAACGGCTACAGCAGTAGGATATTAGTTGTACAGTGGGTATGGAAAGTATTCAGACCCCTTTAAATTTTTCACTCTTTGTTTCATTGCAGCCATTTGGTAAATTCAAAAAAGTTTTTTTTTTTCTCATTAATGTACACTCTGCACCACATCTTGACTGAAAAAAAACCCCAGAAATGTACAATTTTTTTCAAATTTATTAGAAAAGAAAAACTGAAATATCACTTGGTCATAAGTATTCAGACCCTTTGCTCAGTGTTGAGTAGAAGCACCCTTTTGAGCTAGTACAGCCATGAGTCTTCTTGGAATTGATGCAACAAGTTTATCGCACCTGGATTTTGGTAAACTCTGCCATTCTTCCTTGCAGATCCTCTCCAGTTCCGTCAGGTTGGATGATGAACGTTGGTGGAGAGCCATTTTCAGGTTTCTCCAGAGATGCTCAAATGGGTTTAGGTCCGGGCTCTGGCTGGGCCAGTCAAGAATGTTCACAGAGTTGTTCTGAAGCCACTCCTTTGTTATTTTAGCTGTGTGCTTAGGGTCATTGTCTTGTTGGAATGTTAACCCTACGGCCATATCTGAGGTCCAGAGCACTCTGGTAGAGGTTTTCATCCAGGCTATCTCTGTAATTGGCCGCATTCATGTTTCCTTCAATGGCAACCAGTCGTCCTGTCCCTGCAGCTGAACAACACCCCCTTAGCTTGATGCTGCCACCACCATGTTTCACTGTTGGGATTGTATTGGTCAGGTGATGAGCAGTGCCTCGTTTTCTCCACACATACCGCTTAGAATTATCACCAAAAAGGTCTATCTTCGTCTCATCAGACGAGAGAATCTTATTTCTCATAGTCTGGGAGTCCTTCATGTGTCTTTTTTTATCAAACTCTATGCAAGCTTTCATATGTTTTGCACTGAGGAGAAGCTTCCATCGGGCCACTCTGCCATAAAGGCCCAACTGGTGGGTGGAGGGCTACAGTGATAGTTGACTATGTGGAACTTTCTCCCATCTCCCTACTGCATCTTTGGAGCTCACCCTCAGTGATCTTGGGGTTCTTCTTTACCTCTCTCGCCAAGGCTCTTCTCCCAGGATTGCTCAGTTTGGCTGGACGGCCAGGTCTAGGAAGACTTCTGGTGGTCCCAAACTTATTCCATTTAAGGATTATGGAGGCCACTGTGCTCTTAGGAACCTTGAGTACTGCAGAAATTCTGTTGTAACCTTGGCCAGATCTGTGCCTTGCCACAATTCTGTCTCTGAGCTCCTTGGCCAGTTCCTTTGACCTCATGATTCTCATTTGGTCTGACATGCACTGTGAGCTGTGAGGTCTTATATAGACAGGTGTGTGCCTTTCCAAATCAAGTCCTATCAGTTTAATTAAACACAGCTGGACTCCAATGAAGGAGTAGAACCATCTCAAGGAGGATCACAAGGAAATGGACAGCATGTGACTTAAATATGAGTGTCTGAGCAAAGGGTCTGAATTCTTTTGACCATGTGATATTTCAGTTTTTCTTTTTTAATAAATATGGAAAAATGTGTACATTTCTTTCTCGCTTCATTGGGGGACACAGGTAACCATGGGTGTATGCTGCTGTCACTAGGAGGCTGACACTATGCAAATAAAGAAGAAGTAACTCCTCCCCGGCAGTATACACCCTCCGACAGGCACCAGGCAACTCAGTTTTTGCTTAGTGTCTGTAGGAGGCGGACCTGGATCTAACACCAGATCCGCATTTCTTTTACAGGGATTTGTTGTTTGTTTTTAATCATTTCCCCTTTCTTTTTCAGATACTTTCTTCAGGGTAACAGGGTGCAGTTTTCTCACCCTGTCTTCCCCACTTTGAGCGACCGAGAGAGCAGTGTGGTATCACCCACATCGCATCCTCTCGGACCCGCTGGGCAGGACTTTGTCCCCTGTCACCCATTTGGGTGTTCAGGGTGACTCTTTCCTCGGTGGCCAGTCCTGCCCGTTTCCCCTCCTCATCCCTCTCCTCGGAGCGGGCTGAGAGGAAGACGGCGGTCACATCCAGTGACCCTCTCCCCCTGTGCAGGGGTCGACGCCGTCTTCTGCGCCGGAGAGTCGTGGCGCGGGAAGGAGGACTACTTCCAGGACCCTCTATCTACCAGGGATCCTGATGATTCCTCATCTGCAGGTAGGGAATCTTCAATCAACAAAATCCCCCCCCCCCCACCCCCACGAATACCCTGCCCAGCGGCGATCTCCTCTTACCATAGGGGAGCATCTGACAGGGAAGTGGGCTGCATATTCGGGCGTTGAGACCACGTAGGAATGGGAGCAGGAAGGCTGGCATCTTTTCCCCCTCCTTATTCAAACTTGCAGGCTCCTTCGCCCGCCATTTCTCTCTGCCTCACGGTTTTTTTCCCTTTCTTAGCGCTTGAGCGCCCTCTGGTGGTGGCTGGAATTAGTGTGGCCGGGATGTGCAGCGTCTCCCTGCTTTTCCCTTTCTTGCCGCTTGAGCGCCCTCTTGTGGCGGTCGACGGTATAGCGGCCGGATTGCTTTCAGTTTTACAGGGGGCGTTCCTTTCTTTCCCCCCTTCGGTCCTGTGCACGCCCACAGCGTCGCACTTTCTCCGCGCTCTTTTCTCCTGCTTCCTGCTCCCTGTCAGCGTGTCAGCGTCTGCTCATCGCGAGGGACACAGGATTTCTCGGGGGAACACAGGCACCTGCGGTTACCGCTGTCTTTCACCAGGCTCAGCGCTACCTCCTACTCCACCTGGCAGTATTCTCTGGGGACAAGGTAATATCCACCTATGTCCGACCCCACCCCGGCCTTTGCCCCTACGGCCATCCATTACGCCTGCGCTCACTGTAAGAAAAAGTGGGTTTCAGGTCAGCCATCTCCTTTCTGCCCGTCCTGCGTTCCTCCCACCATGTCAGCTCCCCTGGAAGCTTCAAGGTCCCGGGATGAGTGCACCCCCCCTCCCCCGGAGTGGGCTGTTGCTATGTCTCAATCTGTGTTCGACCTGACTAAGGTTTCTCAGTCCCTGGTCCAGGCACTGGAACACATACCGCTTCTCTCTAATGCCACCAGTGCCACGAACGCCTCTCACGGCGATTCGCCCGCACCTGTCCTAGACTCTCACAGAGGCAGACCGGACAAAAGAGACAGAAAACGGACCTTATCTAGATCTCCCTCCTGTTCACCGGACCACATCGGGATTCCCCTATCTGCCCGTTCCCCTTCCTCACAGGCGGACCTCGGGTCTGACGTAACTTCTCAGTCGGAATCTGACTCGGATGCAGATCAGACTTCCGGAACACAAGACATGGTTGATAGCCTTATTTCAGCTATCGTTCAGACGCTTGATCTTAAGGAGGATGAGGCAAGCTCTCAGGACGTCTCCATTGCTTTTAAATGGATTAAACGTCCCTCTAGGGTTTTCCCTAATCACAAGGAGTTTGACAACACTACCGCCACTCACTGGGAAAACCCTGGCAAGCGTTTCCCAGGTAGGAAACTGCTTGATGTGTTATACCCTTTTCACTCCGACCTGGTCTCCAAGTGGTCCGAGTCTCGTAAGGTCGACCCGCCTGTGTCCAGGCTATCCTCACAGACAGTTCTGTCTATTCCGGACGCGGCTTCTCTTAAGGACCCCTCGGACAGACAAATCGAGGCGCTAGCAAAATCAGCATTTGAGGCCTCCGGAGCCTCCCTTTGCCCTATTTTCGCCTCATCATGTGTAGCCAAGGCTGTATCAGCCTGGGCCAAGACCCTGCGCAGGGGCATTTCGGCCTCTGCTCCTGCTGAAGAACTGTCTGAATTAGCGGATCAGATTTCACTGGCAGGAAAATACCTGATGAATGCCTCCCTTGATGCAGCGGCCTGCTCTACCAGGGCTAATGGCAACATTGTCGCCATTCGCCGGATTCTTTGGTTAAAGGCGTGGAACGCTGACCCTGCATCTAAGAAATCGCTCACTGGTCTGCCCTTCCAGGGCTCCAGACTCTTCGGCTCGCAGCTAGATCAAATGATCTCGGACGCTACTGGCGGTAAGAGTACCTCCTTACCCCAGTCCAAGCCTAAACGTCCCTTCAACAGGAGGGGTCCCCAGTCCTTTCGTCCCTTTCGGTCTTTTGCCTCTTCGGGAAACCCCGTCCAGGACCGTTCTTCCTCACAAGGGGACCGAAGAAAACCTTCTTTCAGGCCTCCGCCACGCTGGAGAGCCAAGAGCCACCCCGCAAAACCATCGGGATCTCGGGGCCGCAGGTTTTCTAATAAATGACGGGTCGCCCCCACCTGGAACTCCTTCCAGGGTGGGAGGCCGCCTGCTTCTATTCTCAGAGGTTTGGCTTTCAGTAGTCGACGACGCCTGGGTCAGGGAGATCGTCACGTCAGGCTACAAAATAGAGTTTTCTTCGCCCCCAGGAAGACGTTTCATGCTCTCTCGTCCTCCCAAACAGCCCTCTCATCTCCCAGGGCTTCTCCAGGCCGTCGATTCGCTCCTCGCCTCGGGAGTCGTAGTGCCGGTGCCTTTTCGCCAGCGGTTTTCCGGGTTTTATTCAAACCTGTTCGTGGTTCCAAAAAAGGACGGCTCTCTCCGTCCGATTCTGGATCTCAAACGATTGAACCGCCACCTTCGGATTCAACACTTCAAAATGGAATCTCTGCGCCCGGTGATCGCGTCCATGGAGCCGGGAGAGTTTCTGTGCTCAGTGGACATTCGGGATGCGTACCTTCACATTCCTATTTGCGTGCAGCATCAGAGGTTCCTCCGATTCGCGATCAGGGAGCATCATTACCAGTTCACTGCCCTCCCCTTCGGGCTGGCATCTGCTCCCAGGGTCTTTACGAAGGTCATGGCAGCTGTCATGGCCATCCTGTGTTCAAAAGGGATTCTGGTAATCCCATACCTCGACGACCTATTGATCAAGGGCTCATCCCAGGGGGATTGCAGCCAGAGCCTCAATCTTACTCTGGACACCTTAGTTCGCCTAGGCTGGTTGATCAACTACCAGAAGTCTTCCTTGATTCCAACCCAGCGGCTGGAGTTCCTAGGCATGGAATTCGATACCTTTCGGGCTCAGGTCTTCCTTCCCAAGGAGAAGTTTCTTTCTCTTCGTCGGGGTGTCAGAGCGCTAAAGGGTCCGAGTCCTCTGTCCCTTCGTCTAGCCATGAGAGTTCTGGGGAGAATGGTCGCTTCTATGGAAGCGGTCCCCTATGCTCAATTCCACTCTCGTCCCCTCCAGCTGGCTCTTCTGTCTGCCTGGGACAGGAACCCGCTTTCCCTGGACCGTCCGTTTCGCCTCTCCCCCAGGGCGAGACAGTCTCTCTCTTGGTGGACGCTGTCCACCTCCATTCTGCGCGGGAGGTCATTTTTACCCCCCCACTGGCAGGTGATTACCACCGACGCCAGTCTCCAAGGTTGGGGAGCGGTCTTTCTCCACCTCACAGCCCAGGGCCGCTGGACTGCTCGAGAGGCGTGCCTCTCGATCAACCTCTTGGAAATCAGAGCCATCTTCCTAGCCCTCATCCACTGGGAGTCCCTCCTTTCGGGAAAGCCGGTCCGCATTCAGTCGGACAACGCCACGGCCGTGGCATACATAAATCACCAAGGGGGGACTCGCAGCAGTCAAGTCATGGCGGAAGTAGCAAAAATTTTCCGCTGGGCGGAGGGTCATGTTCCCTCTCTGTCAGCCGTCCACATCCCAGGGGTGGACAATTGGGAGGCCGACTTTCTAAGTCGCCAGGGCATCGTGGCGGGCGAGTGGTCTCTTCTTCCAGCAATCTTCAGCCAGATTTGCCAGCGGTGGGGCATTCCAGACGTCGACTTGATGGCCTCCCGGGCAAACCACAAAGTTCCCCAGTACGTCGCCAGGTCTCTGGACCCGATGGCCGTCGGATGCGACGCTCTCGTGATCTCTTGGGCCCAGTTCCGGATGCCCTATCTGTTCCCGCCTCTCCCTCTGATCCCAAGGGTCGTAAAGAAGATCAAGTCGGAAGGGGTCCCCGTACTCTTGGTAGCTCCAGATTGGCCTCGCAGAGCCTGGTACGCAGAGCTGATAAACATGTTATCGGATGTTCCGTGGAGACTTCCGGATCTTCCGGACCTTCTTTCACAGGGGCCTCTCTCCCACCCGAATTCTCGGTCACTGAATTTAACGGTATGGCCGTTGAGGCCGCGGTCCTGAAGAACACGGGTTTTTCTTATAGCGTCATCCAGACTATGATAAGAGCGAGGAAACCGGCCTCATCGCGTGTCTACCACAGATGTTGGAAGGCCTTTTTCCGGTGGTGTCAGGATAACAATCTGTTTCCTATGACCTTTTCTCTTCCTTCCCTTCTCAGCTTTCTTCAAACGGGCCTAGATTCGGGTCTTTCCCTTAGCACCTTGAAGGGTCAGATCTCCGCTCTATCAATTCTTTTTCAAAGAGACCTGGCTTCCCTGCCTCAGGTGAGGACCTTCATCCAGGGGGTCGCTCATATAGCTCCCCCTTACCGGTGTCCTGTTGAGCCTTGGGATCTCAACCTCGTCTTAGATGCCCTGCAGCGGCCGCCCTTTGAACCGCTTCAGGATGTTTCCTTCTCGCTTCTATCCTGGAAGGTAGCCTTTTTGATCGCCATCACCTCCATTAGAAGGGTTTCAGAGCTGGCGGCTTTATCCTGTCGTTCTCCCTTTCTGGTCCTGCATCAAGACAAGGTGGTTCTTCGTCCGGTTCCTTCCTTCTTACCGAAAGTTGTCTCATCTTTTCATATCAACGAGGACATTGTCCTCCCGTCCTTTTGCCCTTCCCCAGTTCATCCATTGGAGAAATCCCTTCACAAGCTGGATGTGGTCAGGGCTATCCGGATTTACATCGCCAGAACTGCCTCTTTTCGTCAGGCCGATCCTCTGTTCGTCGTCTCGGATGGGCGTCGAAAGGGTCTTCCTGCCTCCAAGTCCACGATTGCTCGTTGGATCCGTTCGGCGGTTTTGGAGGCATACCGCGTCCAAGACAAACAGCCTCCTTCGGGGGTGAAGGCTCACTCTACCCGGGCAGTGGGAGCTTCCTGGGCAGTTCGTCACCAAGCTTCGGCCTCGCAGGTTTGCAAGGCCGCTACGTGGTCTTCCATGCACACCTTTGTCAAATTCTACGGGGTGCATACTCAGGCTTCCGCGGACGCGAGCCTGGGTAGGAGGATACTGCAGGCGGCGGTTTCTCACCGGCCAACCTGACTCCTCTTTTTCTGCAGAATACCCGCCCTAGGGACTGCTTTTGGACGTCCCATGGTTACCTGTGTCCCCCAATGAAGCGAGAAAGAAAGAGGGATTTTTGGTTCTTACCGTAAAATCTTTCTTGGAGCCTTCATTGGGGGACACAGCACCCTCCCTTGAAGTTGTACCGTGTTGGCTAACGTGCCGTTGTTGTGGGTTGGTACATAGGTTGAGTTTTATATTACCTGTTCCTACTACTGCTTTTGCACCAACTGAGTTGCCTGGTGCCTGTCGGAGGGTGTATACTGCCGGGGAGGAGTTACTTCTTCTTTATTTGCATAGTGTCAGCCTCCTAGTGACAGCAGCATACACCCATGGTTACCTGTGTCCCCCAATGAAGGCTCCAAGAAAGAGATTTTACGGTAAGAACCAAAAATCCCTCTTTCTGTGTTTTTTTTTCAGTCAAGATGGGGTACAGAGTGTACATTAATGTGAAAAAATTAACTTTTTTTGAATTTAACAATTGGCTGCAATGAAACAGAGTGAAAAATTTGAAGGGGTCTGAATACTTTCCGTACCCACTGTATATATAATTAGCCATATTCGGCACTCAAACTATGTTTTTCATGCACATATATCCAAATTACACAGATACACTCATATTAAGGATGATACTTCCACATTTGCACAAAGTCCGGATAATATTACACACATTGGTGAGGCAGGGATTGAAATCATTCCCTGTCACACTAAAGGAATCTTTTTCTTTGGTACCATGTATCTGTGACAGTATTGAAGGTAAATGTTATAGCGTGCAAAGATGCAGAGACTACAGCAAGTGGTAATGCAGAGGTATATTTGTTGCTATATTGAAAGACCACAGCTATTTTTACCTAACAAACTTGTTGGATTCATGTGCCCAATTACACATTAGAGTCTCCAGCCTAAATACAGGTATATTGCATCCCTGTGCTTGATTACACATAGATTCATGTACTCGGTTCACATTAACGGCTGTAGTAACAATAATGCCCAATTACACATAGACATCCCATAGATGATCAGCTTATGTTCCTGTACGGTCAGACACTGCCATTACACAGTACACAGCAGGGGCACATTTATAAGATTATCTCAGCACAGGGACATTTTATTTAAACACATGCAATTGTTGAAATTATTATTATTCGAAGATATATTGATTAACAACAACTTTAAAATTAACTTTGGTTGTGGGAAAACCCCTTTAATATTTATTAATTAGTAACTATATTGTTCCCCACAGATACACAAATACAAACGTCTTGATATAATAGAGACAAATGTGAAGCCTGCTATAATAGAAGGTAATTAAATTCATTTAAAGTGGCTCAAGCCACAGCTTTATAATCTTAATTTTATATAGTGTATAAAAATTATAACTTTTTTTTTTTTTTTTTTTCTGGACGTAGCTAAAAAAAATCACATGATATTCCTGGATAGCCAGAAAACGACATTCATTCGTCACAAGCAGCGCCTTTCTGTTGTACGCGACCTGAAAGAAAAGGCACAACAAGGCTTACTAGGTACTATTGTGTATGTTATGTTCTGTACAGTAATGAAGCCAAAAAAGTGTAATGTAATTTTTCTGCAAATTATTAGAAACTTGATCCTTCGGTCACATAAGCAATCTGTGGCCAATAGACTGGATCATCATATCTGGTTGACTGGGTCATCACATGTGCGTCGTCATTGCAGCATAGTTCTCACTGCTTCTGTCCACTGACCACAGATTGCTAAAATAACCCATCTTCTCCTTAGCAAAATAAAAAAAAATGTGAAAAAACTGATAGAAAATAATGGCTATGTGTTCTCATGAAAGAAGAATGATTGTTCTCTGTAACAGAAACAAAATAATAATTTTGTAGTTGTGATACCTTGCTAACAAAAGTAAAATAAGTGATGTTACAAAGCAAGCTTTCAAGACTGCTTAGGTCTCTTTATCATGTATGATATAACAAAGTACTTGAAGAAACACATGTATACAAAAAAAACAGACAGGTGATTTAGCAAATGGACTTGAAGAGTAAATCCTTCAAGGGGCTGTCTGGTCTTTTGCTGAAAATCTGCAGACACTCAATGTGACTGCAGACTTCCTTACAATGTGCGTCAGGATTATTCAGGGTTCTCTGGTGTTATAAGTGAATTGAGCAAGGCCAAGCATGTCTAGTCGAAATGTGGCCGAAAGTATTCAAATTGCATCTCTGTCAACCAGAGAATCCTGACAGTGTGCAGTGCACACGCTGTAACGATTCAGAAGTCTGCAATCACATTGAGTTTCTGTAGATTTTAATCAAAAGATCAGACAACCCCTTTAAAGAGAGTCTTCCATCCACTCCTCAAATGTAAATCTAACGCATAGAAAAGTCATACATGCAGTAATAAAAAAAATTTTTTAGTTTCTGAAAAAAGCATTTTAATTCATATGCAAATGAGGGAGCTTTGGTGCAACATGGCACCACCTCAGTATTCTGAGTACTTCTGCTTATCCTGATGGACAGCGCTCACTTGCCTAGAGCAAGCATTACTTGAACTTAATCCGCAGCACACTGACTGTGTGGGCACGCTCTCATCCCTGGGTCTTGTCTGTGGCCAACAGTGTTACACTTCCGGGTGTATCAATGCAGCCAGTGGTGGATACAGATGGGAACAATGAATGAGAGCCTGCCTGCATCCAGACTAAGCACCTCTAGGCTCCTTCAGGATCAGTGTATCATGCAGAGTTTGCTGTGGGCAAGTGAGTGCTGACAATCAGGATAAGGGGACATGCTCAGAATGCAAATTGAGGGGCATAATGGTACTCTGAGCCCTTGGTCACGCCAGGAATGTGCTGAAGCTTCCTCGTGCGCTTATGTCTCAGGCACAAAGACACTTAAATGTATGCTGAGGTTATGATTTCTTTTGGGGACTGAAACCCCTATATAAATCTATAACAAGTCTAATATACGTGTTGGAGGTGACAGCCTCCCTTTAATATTAAATTTATGTATGATAGAGACGAGTGGATCAGCCAAACTTCAAATTTCCTGGGGGAAAAAAACAGGTGAATTCGAAGTTATTGTCCACAAATTTAATGTTCCACTAACTCTTAAGTCCCCAAAGCATAATATGTAAAAAAAAAAATTGTTAGTCACTTCACCGCTGACTTCTTGGGTTCCTCCGCTACTCACTGCCACCCATGAGGTCTTCGCCGCATCTTCAGATTCCTTGCCGCCCATGATGGATTCTTTGTGTCTCCCACATAGTGCCCAGATTTTTGGGTGTCATGGCTCCCCGGAGGATTGAGCATGCGAGAGGTCATTGGCATCATGACATCACAACGTTTGGTGTAACCTCTCGTGTGCAAAACCCTCCTGGGCGCCATGACACCTGGAAGTCACAGCACGGAGTGGAAAGTCCGAAAATTCCATCATAGGTAGTGGGTGATCTGATGATGTGACCAGGACCGAATAAGTGGCGGTTAGTAGCTGTAGCTGAGGGGTGGGTGGAGAGAGAGGTCAGTAGTGAGTAAGTATAATGATTTTTTTTTTTTTAACCTTTGGATGGCTCATTATGATTCAGCAAATTGGCAACCAGTGGCTGCTATTTTGCTGAGTTATTGGAAAGCGAATTTCAAACAATCCACATCTTGGCGAATGCAGATTTTTGTAAAATTCTAGTAGAATTCAATTTCATATCCAATGTAGGATTGGAGACTGATACACTTACTGCAAAATCTGAGAAACCAGATCTAGAGATAGTATGACGTGAAAAAGCAGACAGTCTATTTCAACTGGCTGACATGGTACCAAAAATGGTTATCTTTTGACTAGACATGGAAACCACGAATCGAACCTACAGCAAAATTTAACGTCTGAATGAAGCCTGACTGCTCATTTGATTTACATATCCCAGAATGTTACCTTTTTGTTCATTCCTAAAAATATTATGAAGACTAAAACATTTGTATTATGCTTTATACAATAGTAAACTATACGTCAATATTTTTTGTTAGATGATGAAATTCCAGGCGGTCCAGAATCCGACCTTTTCTCAGACACAAGCAGCATCATGACAACAAGTGATATGAGTGGAAAATATTCTCATAGTAATTCCAGAATTTCCTCGTAAGTTATTAAAGTAATACAAATTCTTAAGAAAATTCTAATTGCTAATTGTCAGAACTAGTGACTTTCTCCTCTTCCTCAATGTAGGAGATCATCTAAAAACCGTCGAAAAGCAGAACGCAAAAAGCACAGTTTGAAGGAAGGTAGTCCCCTAGAGGATGTGGCCCTTCTGGAAGCTCTGGGAGAAATTGTCCGTACAGTGGATAATATGAGGAGTGAGTTATGTGGCCCCATGAAAACTATCAGTTTTAGAAATAGAAGTACAGCAAGGCTTGGTATTAAGGGTGATGTTTGAATTCTCGTAATGCAGGGCATTGGACTGCTTGTAGTCCATGCTGCATCCATAAAATGCATTTTGTTGCCTAAACTTCAGTATTAAGCACAGAAGTTTCAACTTTTGCCTCCTTTTGGCTACAAAAGGAGCAGAGGAACGAGTACCAAGTTCTGGAGCCAAAAAGATATTTTATGAAGATCATGCAGTTCAACAATTGCCTGGCTTTGTTAAAGGGAACCTGTCACCCGGATTTTGCTAAGTAAACTACAGGCATTGTCATGTTGCCACTGTTACACTAATTAAAATGATACCTGGGGTGAAGAAATCAGTCTTGTGGTTCTTGTATAATCAATGTTAGAAGTTTTCAGCCAATGAGATGCCCGTGCTTCGGGGAGGGACTGTAGGCAGAGTCTTATCTTTCTGCTCTAAGCCAGAGAAACCAAGGAAAGACCTGCACACAAGCCGCCCTGAAACCTCTGTCTCTATGATGAGAAACATGTTTGTGCTTCAGGGCAGCCTGTGGGCAGGTCTTTCATTGGTTTATCTGGCTTAGAGCAGGAAGATAAGACCCTGCCTAGAGTCCCGCCCCGGAACACGAGCATATCATTAGCTGGAAACTTCTAACACTGCTTACGTAAGAACCACAAGAAAGATTTCTTCACCCATGGTATCATTTTAATCAGTGTAACAGTGGCAACATGATAATGCTTGTAATTTGCATAACAAAATCCTGCTGACAGATTCACTTTAACCCCTTCACGACATGCGCCGTACATGTACTGCGTACGTCATGTCCCTCCTTTTGATGTGGGCTCCGGCGCTGAGCCCACATCTTTCCCAGCACATGTCAGCTGTTTTAAACAGCTGATATGTGCCCCTAACAGCTGCATGTGGAATCCATTAACCCGCGAAATGCCGCTGTTAATCTCTGACAGCGGCATTTAATGTGATTGTGCTGAAAGTGCGTAACTTTTCCTGCCCATCAGTGCCCATGTCACATGACAGTCGGTCGCCGATGGGTTAGCATGACAACCTGAGGTCTGCAGGAGACCCACGTGGTTGTCCTTGCCAGACTGCTGTCAGTGCTGTCCAGCAGTCGGCGCTCATAGCAAGTGAGCATTTCTGCTACACAGGCGATCTGATCATTGCCTGTATGAAGCAGCGGCGGCTGGATTTTCGCAGCTTCTAGTCTCCCATGGAGACTATTAAAGCATGCAAAACGTTAAAAAAAAAAAAAAAAAAAAGCTGATCGGGAAACGGCGTAGCGAAAAAAAAGTCAAAACACTTTTTTTTTTTTTGGTCGCCACAACATTGCATTAAAATGCAATAATGGGCGATGAAAATATTGTATCTGCACCAATATGGTGTCATTAAAAACATCAGCTTGGCGCGCAAAAAAATAGCCCTCACCCAACCCCAGATTATGAAGAATGGAGACGCTACTTGTCGCAGAAAACGCTTTTTTTTTTTTCCAATAAACTTTGGAAAAACAACCTGTACATGTTTGATACGAACTCGTAATGACCTGGAGAATCATTATGGCATGTCAGTTTTAGCATGTGGTGAATATGGTAAAAAAAGAAAAATTTAAAAAACAGTTGTGGAATTGCATTTTTTTGCACTTTGCAATTTCACCACACTTGGAATTTTTTTTGCCCGTTTTCTGTTAAACAACATGGTAAAACCAATGATGTCGTTCACAAGTACAACTTGTCCCTCAAAAAATAAGCCCTCACGTGACCATATTGATGGAAAAATAAAAAAGTTATGGCTCTGGGGAGAAGGGGAGCGAAAAACGAAAAAGGGCTGCGGCGTGAAGGGGTTAAGTCATCTTATAAATTATATTGTGTGCAAAGTAGCTCTGACAGCTGATCCTATCATAGCGGCAGCTATTTGAGGTAGCGCCCAATATGTCAATATCTGACCTGAAAGCTGACCAATTGTATACTGACTTCAGGTCGGAAGCATAAATCTGATGACCGATTCATTATGACTGGCGTTGTGAACTACAGCCATAAGGAACGGGCTCCCTGGAATCCGATGCGCCTTATTCTGAAGGAAGCGCATGCCAGTTAAAGAATTAAGCATGTTTCACATCTGGCCTGTGCTGTTGCCAGAAATGTTCTTCAGCCAGGGCTGCAGTATGTTTCAGGAGTAAGTTATGCCAATAAAGTGACTTTAACTTTTCATGAATTTGGTGGTAGTCTTGCCTCATCCTGCCCATGTTGTATCGATTGTAATTGGCTGAGTCTGGTGTCAAAATGACAAAAGTTGCAATATTTTTACGTAACTTCCGAGTTGTGCAAAAATATTGCCACTTATTAACATGTTTAATGCCAGAATTCTAAAGTAAACACCTTAATGAATCAGCCCCCTTGAATTTTGATTAAATTACTGTTTTATCCATGCAGCCGCGGGGACTTGAACATATTTTTTGAGCACGTCGAAGACACTCGGTTAGCACCCGAACATGTTCAGATAACACCTTATTAGCTCATCAATAGTTACAATGTTTTAGGGTACTTTGCCGCCATCAGTGAAGAAGGCGTTTTGATGGCTGAATGAGCCATTTTAGATGCAGCTGTGTGGGAAGGGTGAGGCACTACCAGCTGTGGATAAAGCCGTTTTTGTCAATGGTTCATGGGAAAAATATTCAAGTGATCTCTCTGAATTACAGCTAGAAAAAAAGAGAGAGAAACAATTCTGACAAAAAAAACCTCTTCAAATCAGTTATGTTCTTTTATTTTAGGTGAAGTGAATAATCTCTTGCAAGTGCTCGTCCTGTTTCTTTATGATTCGGACGCTAGAGAACTGCAACACCTTTATCATGAATTGCTCCTGTTAATGGAGACTTCAATACCGGACATCTGGACTCCATGTACACAGCCAGTTATCGCACCTCCAGTAAGTCTAGAACTTCTACAGAGATGTTCTACTCAATATCTAAATAAAGCACTAATTAGTGATGAAACTGTGACTTGATTAATTGATAAAAAAGCAAGCTATGTAACTGTTATAGACCGGTTACAGTCTCTGCTTGCAGCTCCATTTGTACTTGTCCATACAGCACATGGGTGCTGCCTGCATTTACAAGCACTAGTCAGATCTGCAACAGCAGAGCATACTGCAATTATTTTTTTATATACAGTACAGACCAGAAGTTTGGACACATTTTCTCATTTAAAGATTTTTATGTATTTTCATGACTATGAAAATTGTAAATTCACACTGAAGGCATCAAAACTATTAATTAACACATGTGGAATTATATACGTAACAAAAAAGTGTGAAACAACTGAAAATATGTCTTATATTCTAGGTTCTTCAAAGTAGCCACCTTTTGCTTTGATGACTGCTTTGCACACTCTTGGCATTCTCTTGATGAGCTTCAAGAGGTAGTCACCGGGAATGGTCTTCCAACAATCTTGAAGGAGTTCCCAGAGATTCTTAGCACTTGTTGGCCCTTTTGCCTTCACTCTGCAGTCCAGCTCACCCCAAACCATCTCGATTGGGTTCAAGTCTGGTGACTGTGGAGGCCAGGTCATCTGGCATAGCACCCCATCACTCTCCTTCTTGGTCAAATAGCCCTCACACAACCTGGAGGTGTGTTTGGGGTCATTGTCCTGTTGAAAAATAAATGATGGTCCAACTAAACGCAAAGCGGATGAAATAGCATGCCGCTGCAAGATGCTGTGGTAGCCATGCTGGTTCAGTATGCCTTCAATTTTAAATAAATCCCCAACAGTGTCACCAGCAAAGCACCCCCACACCATCACACCTCCTCCTCCATGCTTCATGGTGGGACCCAGGCATGTAGAGTCCTTCCGTTCACCTTTTCTGCGTCACACAAAGACACGGTGGTTGGAACCAAAGATCTCAAATTTGGGCTCATCAGACCAAAGCACAGATTTCGACTGGTCTAATGTCAATTCCTTGTGTTCTTTAGCCTAAACAAGTCTCTTCTGCTTGTTGCCTGTCCTTAGCAGTGGATTCCTAGCAGCTATTTTACCATGAAGGCCTGCTGCACAAAGTCTCCTCTTAACAGTTGTTGTAGAGATGTGTCTGCTGCTAGAACTCTGTGTGGCATTGACCTGGTCTCTAATCTCAGCTGCTGTTAACCTGTGATTTCTGAGGCTGGTGACTCGGATAAACTTATCCTCAGAAGCAGAGGTGACTCTTCGTCTTCCTTTCCTGGGGCAGTCCTCATGTGAGCCAGTTTTTGTAGCACTTGATGGTTTTTGCCACTGCACTTGGGGACACTTTCAAAGTTTTCCCAATTTTTTGGACTGACTGGCCTTCATTTCTTAAAGTAATGATGGCCACTTGTTTTTCTTTACTTAGCTGCTTTTTTCTTGCCATAATACAAATTCTAACAGTCTATTCAGTAGGACTATCAGCTGTGTATCCACCAGACTTCTGCTCAATACAACTGATGGCCCCAACCCCATTTATAAGGCAAGAAATCCCACTTATTAAACCTGACAGGGCACACCTGTGAAGTGAAAACCATTTCCGGTGACTACCTCTTGAAGCTTATCAAGAGAATGCCAAGAGTGTGCAAAGCAGTCATCAAAGCAAAAGGTGGCTACTTTGAAGAACCTAGAATATAAGACCTATTTTCAGTTGTTTCACACTTTCTTGTTAAGTATATAATTCCACATGTGTTAATTTATAGTTTTGATGCTTTCAGTGTGAATGTACAACTTTCATAGTCATGAAAATACAAAAAAAACTTTAAATGAGAAGGTGTGTCCAAACTTTTGGTCCATCCTAACCGATATGATGACTTGTTATTAGTTTCTGAGAATTTAAAGCGGTTTGCCACTTGTGAAATTTTCAGAATCCCAGAAATGCATGTGAAGCTACAACAGAACCCTGGTTCTGGGCCCCCTGTTGCTTATGGATCCATTATATGAACAGTGCCCATAGTGATTAACATGCTGTGTCCTTTTCTGGGCAAGCCCTGAAAGCTTTCACTGCCTGCACAGTTACAGGTGGCAGAATCTCCTGTATCTGTGACTGTTGGACTGTGGTCCACTTCTCCTGTTACCCTTGTGAAAATAAAAAATTGCTTACTAAAACATAATTTCTCCTACGCCTCATTGGGGGACACAGGACCATGGGTGTTATGCTGCTGCCACTAGGAGGACACTAAGTAAACAGAAAGATTAACTCCTCCTCTGCAGTATACACCCCTTCACTGGCTACAATTCAACCAGTTCTTGCTTAGTGTCTGTAGGAGGCACTTGGGTCTTTTTTTTTTCAGACCCCAATTTTCTTATTTTAATTTTTATTTTTCCGTAAATTTTTATTTTTTATTCAACGGAGTGAAGGGGGCGACGGATCCCTTTTATAGGGCCCGCTCTCCCCCGAACCAGCAACAGGCGAGCACGGCGAGTATACCTCCCCGTCCCTCTCCTGCGACGATGGAGCACGCCAATTCTTTTCTGGGGCGACGGTCTGCCATCTTTGGTCCCGATCTCCCTTCCCCCTACAAGACGGCAAGTACATAAAGCCTGCTCTACTGTACCTCTCCGGGGGCCCGACATACAAGGCCCACTTTACACGGCGTTGCACAAAGGGAACGTACTAGTTCCAGAAGAGGATCCGAGGATGGATGGAGCGCGCAGGGACAGGGGGACCTGCACCGGCAATGGAGGCCGCACTGTGAGTACACAGGAGTTCCTCCTGCGCTCCGGATCTCTTGCGCGTCGGGCAGGCCGGAAATTTAGCCCCCGGTTTTTCACCGGAGTAGGCCGCAGTGGTCCCTATCTTGCGGCAGAGTCCCTGGAGAGAGGCGCCGGCGGTCGGGAGACTGCGGCGGTTAGCGTCGCTCTGTTGCGGCCGCCGCGCATTGCCGGGCAGGCCGAAAATTTAGCCCCCGGCTTTTCAGCCGGAGTAGGCCGCAGTGGGCAGATCCCTCCCACGGCCGTAACCCCGCCCTCTATATCGGCGCTTCTCGTCTGGGACGAGAAGCGCCCTGCAGATCTCGGGGGCCATATTGTTCCCTCTCCCTGCAAGGAGCCCACGCGTCCACAGCACTCCAGAGAACCGCCATGGCTAATTCCTCCCCGGGGACACAGGCACAGGACCGTGGGTAAGCTTCAAGAAAGCTTAACCCCTTCCCTGCGTATACTGCCCGCTGTGTCTCCAAAGACACTATGTCTCAATCCAAGGAGACTAAAAGGGGTAACAAGAAGCACACAGTATTTTTCACTGTATGTGCCACTTGCAATGCGGCCCTGCCCCGAGCTCACACTAGTCCTTTGTGTGCGGATTGTGTCCCGACCTCTGTGCAGCCGCCTCCCGCTGATACCGTTGCCGCCGCCGACGACCCTGTGGAGCCTAGTTTCCCTGAGTGGGCAGCTTCTCTGACACGATCTATGGATTTACTAGTTAGGGTGGTTGATTCCCTCCGGGGCCCCCCTTCAGGTCAGCCCGTGGTGGATTCGGGCGACGGTACGGATCCGTCCACCAGCAGGGGGGGCGTACTCTATCTCCTCCTTCTCGGGGTTCCAGAAAACGGGTCCATGTTCCATCCCCTGACCACGGGCCAGTTGGTTTTTCAGCGTCTGCGACCTCCGCTTCCCGGTCCCCTTCTCCAGACAACCCGAACGATTCTGAATATGAGTCCGACGATTCCTACGTTCAGGATTTCTCCCCCTCTCAAGAGACACTCGACTCTCTCAGAGGCGGTTAACCAGACCCTGAAGGTGAACAAGGAATCCGTACCTACCCCCGAACACGTGGTGTCGGTCAAAAAGACTAAACGTGTCCAAAAGTTTTTTGTCACTCATCCTGAGTTCAAGGAAATTGTACAAAAACATAGGGATCGTCCCGATAAACGCTTCATGGGTCAAAAGGCCATAGAGGCCAAATATCCTTTTTCTCAGGACCTAATCAAGGACTGGCTGCAGTCCCCCTCAGTCGACCCTGCTGTGTCACACCTCGCTTCCAAAACCATCCTATCTCTGTCAGACGGCTCCTCTATTAAGAACCTCTCTGACCGCCAGATTGATTATCTGGCTCGCTCCGTCTTCGAGGCCACAGGAGCCTCCCTCTTCCCATCCTTCGCTGCCTCCTGGGTGGCTAAGGCTATGGTCGTTGGGCCGAGTCGCTTTCCACGACCATGCAAGTTAGAGACTTACCTCCAGAAGCGGTCAACCTGGCTAACCAGATAGCCCAGGCTGGGGACTTCGTAGTCAATGCCTCAATAGACGCAGCCAATTGCGCGGCACAGGCAGCCGCGAATGCAGTTTCCATTAGAAGAGCCCTGTGGCTCAGGGATTGGCAAGCAGATTCGGCCTCCAAGCGCTCTTTGACATCTCTGCACTACCAGGCTGGTCGTTTGTTTGGAGAAAAGCTAGACCAAATGATCTCGGATGCCACCGGGGGAAAAAGTAAATTTCTTCCCCAACAAAAGCCTACCCGGCCGTTTCGGTATCAACAACAATCCCGATTTCAGTCTTTTCGTAACAATACCAACTGGTCTTCCACTCCCTCTACCTCCGCATCAGGGCAAGGCCCGCGCGGTGGCCGAGGCTCCCAGGTCTCTTACAGACCTAACCGTAATTGGAAACCCAGACCGAGACCACCCGGGTCTAAGGGATCCACATCCCATAGATCCTCCACGCAATGACTCCTTGCGGCTTCCGGGGGGCACCAACAGGGTAGGAGGGCGTTTACTTTTGTTCCGCCAGGCCTGGCTCTCGGTCATTTCCGACGAATGGGTCAGGGAACTGGTATCCACCGGATACAAAATAGAATTTTCTTCCCCCAACCCCCCCCCCCCTTCCCGACGCGCTTCTTCCAGTCTTGCCCTCCAAAATCAAAGTCAACAGCTCTTCTTCAGGCCATACGGGCACTTCAAGGGGACGGAGTCATCATTCCGGTTCCCCTAGACCAAAGGTTCAAAGGGTTCTACTCGAACCTATTCATGGTCCCAAAGAAGGACGGATCGCTCCGTCCGATCCTGGACTTAAAACTGCTAAACAAATTTGTAAAAATCCGTCACTTCAGGCTGGAATCTCTCCGATCTGTGGTCACGTCCATGGAAAAAGGAGAATTCCTGGCGTCCATAGAAATCAAGGATGCTTACCTCCACATCCCAATTTTTCCTCCGCATCAACAGTTCCTCCGCTTCGCATGTCGCGGAGAGCACTTCCAATTTGTGGCCTTGCCTTTCAGTCTCGCCACCGCTCCCAGGGTCTTCACGAAGGTCATGGCGGCTGCGTAGAGTCCGTCGCTCTCACGGTGGATACTCTTTCTCGCCTGGGTTGGAAGATAAACTTCGAGAAATCCTCTCCGATTCCGGCTCAGCGGATCTCTTTTCTGGGGATGACTCTGGATACTTCCCGCGATCTGGTCATCCTTCCTCAAGACAAGGCCTTGGCCTTGCAGCAGGGAGCTCAGAGTCTTTCCCGTCCATCCGATTCTGCATGCGCGTTCTCGGGCAGATGGTAGCTGCCATGGAAGCGGTTCCATTTGCGCAATTTCACCTCCGTCCTCTCCAGCATGCGCTACTGTCGGCGTGGGACGGCAATCCGTCCTCCCTCGACCGCCGCTTCTTCCTGCCCCCACGGGTCAGAAAGACCCACAGGTGGTGGACGTTGAAGTCCTCCCTAACCCAGGGAAGATCTTTTCTCCCTGTGCAGTGGCTGGTGGTGACCACCGATGCCAGCCTCATAGGCTGGGGGGCGGTTTTCAACCACCACACAGCTCGGGCGGTGGTCCGCTCGAGAGTCTCGCCTCCCCATCAATCTCCTGGAGATACGAGCTATCAGACTAGCATTGTTCCAGTTTCACCACCTTCTGGCAGGTCACCCAGTCAGAATTCAATCCGACAACGCCACGGCCATGGCGTACATCAACCGTCAAGGGGGAACCCGCAGCAAGACGGCTATGCTCGAGGTGTCCCTCATCCTGCACTGGGCAGAATCCAATCATTCGCCCATCTCGGCGATCCACATTCCAGGGGTGGAGAATTGGGCGGCGGATTTCCTCAGCCGCCAGGGTCTCGCTTCCGGCGAGTGGTCCCTTCACCCGGAGGTTTTCCAGCAGATTTGTCATCGCTGGGGGACCCCGGATGTGGATCTCATGGCATCCAGGTTGAACAACAAGGTTCCACAGTTCTTTGCTCGGTCACTCGACCCACGGGCCATCGGAGCAGACGCCCTGGTCTTGCCTTGGCACCAGTTCCGCCTCCCGTACATTTTTCCCCCTCTTCCCCTGCTACCGAGGGTCATCAAGAAGATCAGAGCAGAGGGGGTACCAGTGATTCTCGTCGCACCGGACTGGACGCGCCGGGCATGGTACGCGGAACTGGTTCAGCTGGTCGCCGACGCCCCCTGGCGTCTTCCAGATCGCGTGGATCTTCTATCACAGGGCCCGATTTACCACCAGAACTCAGGGGCCCTGTCTTTGACGGCCTGGCCGTTGAATCCTGGATTCTAGGCCAAGCGGGTTTTAATCCCAAGGTGTCTTCCACCATGAACAGGGCTAAGAAACCTGTTTCCATGCGCAGTTACCACCGTACCTGGCGAATTTTTTTCTCACGGTGCGACGCACAGGGGCGATCTCCTCTGGTATTTTCTATCCCTACCAAACTGGAGTTTCTTCAGTCTGGACTAGAGTCGGGACTTGCCCTTAGTTCTCTAAAGGGTCAGGTTTCGGCATTGTCAGTCCCTTTTCCAGCGAAAAATTGCCAATAGGTTGCCGGTGAAGACTTTTTTCCAGGGAGTCTCCCACGTGGCGCCTCCCTACAAAAAGCCTTTGGATCCGTGGGATCTTAATTTAGTTCTCGGAGCTCTCCAGGAGACTCCCTTCGAACCCCTACAGGACGTTTCCCTGACCTTCCTCTCCTGGAAGGTAGTTTTCCTATTGGCCATTACGTCCATCAGACGGGTTTCGGAGTTGGCTGCACTCTCCTGCCGCCCTCCGTTTCTAAATTTTCATCCGGACAAGGCAGTATTGAGGACCTCTCCCGCTTTTCTGCCCAAGGTCGTATCTTCTTTCCACCTCAATGAGGAGATTGTTCTACCTTCGTTCTGTCCGGCACCAGTCCATCGCATTGAAAAGGCTCTGCACACTCCTTTTTTGAAGAAAGAAAAATTATTTTTTTATTTTCACGGCTCTGCGTTATAAACTTCTGTGAAGCACTTGGGGGTTCAAAGTGCTCACCACACATCTAGATAAGTTCCTTGGGGGGGGGTCTAGTTTCCAAAATGGGGTCACTTGTGGGGGTTTCTACTGTTTAGGCACATCAGGCGCTCTGCAAACGCAACGTGACGCCCGCAGACCATTCCATCAAAGTCTGCATTTCAGAAGTCACTTCTTCCCTTCCGAGCCCCGACGTGTGCCCAAACAGTGGTTTACCCCCGCATATGGGGTATCCGTGTACTCAGGACAAACTGGGCAACAACTATTGGGGTCCAATTTCTCCTGTTACCCTTGTGAAAATAAAAAATTGCTTGCTAAAACATCATTTTTGAGGAAAGAAAAATTATTTTTTTATTTTCACGGCTCTGCGTTATAAACTTCTGTGAAGCACTTGGGGGTTTAAAGTGGTCACTGCACATCTAGATTAGTTCCATGGGAGGTCTAGTTTCCAAAATGGGGTCAAATGTGGGGGAGCTCCAATGTTTAGGCACACAGGGGCTCTCTAAACGCGACATGGTGTCCGCTAACGATTGGAGCTAATTTTTCATTCAAAAAGTCAAATGGCGCTCCTTCCTTTCCGAGCCCTGCCGTGTGCCCAAACAGTGGTGTACCCCCACATGTGAGGTATCAGTGTACTCAGGAGAAATTGCCCAATAAATTTTAGGATCCATTTTATCCTGTTGCCCATGTGGAAATGAACAAATTGAGGCTAAAAGAAATTTTTTGTGAAAAAAAAAAAAAAAAAGTACTTTTTCATTTTTACGGATCAAATTGTGAAGCACCAAAGTCAAAGTGCTCACTATGCATCTAGATAAGCTCCTTGGGGGTCTAGTTTCCAAAATGGGGTCACTTGTGGGGGAGCTTCAATGTTTAGGCACACAGGGGCTCTCCAAACTCGACATGGTGTCCGTTAAATGATTGGAGCAAATTTTTCATTCAAAAGTCAAGTGGCGCTCCTTCTCTTCCAAGCCTTGGCGTATGCACAAACAGTGGTTTGTGACCACATATGAGGTATCGGTGTACTCAGGAGAAATTGCCCAACACATTTTAGGATCCATATTATCCTGCTATCCATGTGAAAATGAAAAAATTGAGGCTAAAATAAATTTTTTGTGGAAAAAAAGTATTTTTTCATTTTTACGGATCAAGTTTTGTAGCACCTTGGGGTTTAAAGTGCTCACTATGCATCTAGATAAGCTCATTGGGGGGTCTAGTTTCCAAAATGGGGTCACTTGTGGGGGAGCTTGAATGTTTAGGCACACAGGTGCTCTCCAAACACGACATGGTGTCCGCTAAAGATTGGAGCCAATTTTTCATTGAAAAACTCAAATGGCGCTCCTTCCCTTCCGAGCCCTGTTGTGCGCCCAAACAGTGGTTCCCCCCCCCATATGGGGTATCGGCGTACTCAGGACAAATTGTACAATAACTTTTGGGGTCCAGTTTCTCTTTTTACCCTTGGGAAAATAAAAAAATTGTTGCTAAAAGATCATTTTTGTGACTAAAAAGTTAAATGTTCATTTTTTCCTTCCATGTTGCTTCTGCTGCTGTGAAGCACCTGAAGGGTTAATAAACTTCTTGAATGTGGTTTTGAGTACCTTGAGGGGTGCAGTTTTTAGAATGGTGTCACTTTTGGGTATTTTCAGCCATGTAGACCCCTCAAACTGACTTCAAATGTGAGGTGGTCCCTAAAAAAAAAATGGTTTTGTAAATTTCGTTGTAAAAATGAGAAATCGCTGGTCAAATTTTAACCCTTATAACTTCCTAGCCAAAAAAAATTGTTTCCAAAATTGTGCTGATGTAAAGTAGACATGTGGGTAATGTTATTTATTAACTATTTTCTGTCACATAACTCTCGTTTAACAGAATAAAAATTCAAAATTTGAAAATTGCGAAATTTTCACCAAATTTCCACTTTTTTCACAAATAAACGCAAAAATTATCGACCTAAATTTACCACTAACAGGAAGCCCAGTATGTCACGAAAAACACTCTCAGAACCGCTAGGATCCGTTGAAGCGTTCCTGAGTTATTACCTCATAAAGGGACACTGATCAGAATTGCAAAAAACGGCCAGGTCATTAAGGTCAAAATAGGCTGGGTCATGAAGGGGTTAAGGGTGAAGCCAGAACATGTTGTACATGCATTTCTCTTTGAAAGTCTAAGAAATATGGGTTGTTCGAGACATTGATCAGAAAAACAGCATACTTTGATTAGAAAGTTTATTGAAGAGAGTAAAACTTGTAAAGAAGTGCAGACAATGATGGCCTGTTCAGTGAAAATGATCTCCAATGCTTTAAAATGGAAAGCCAAACCAGAGAGACGTGGAAGAAAATGGAAGACTACCATTCAAATGGATGGAAGAATAGCCAGAATGGCAAAGGCTCAGCCAATGATCAGCTCCAGGATGATCAAAGACAGTCTCAAGTTACCTGTGAGTACTGTGACGGTTAGAAGAGACTGCAGGGACTTCTTGCTAAAAGATTAGCTTCACACAATTTCCCACTGTAAAAAAAAAAAAAAAAAAAAAAAAAAAAAACTGAAGCGGATACAATTTGCCAAATGAACACTTCATCTGGCCTTAAAGAGAAGTGGAGAAACATTTTGTGGACTGATGAAAGTAAAATTGTTCTTTTGGGTCCAACGGCCGCAGACAGTTCATCAGCCGACCCCCAAACTCTGCATTCAAGCCACAGTACACTCTGAAGACAGTGAAGCATGGTGGTGCAAGCATCAGGATATGGGCATGTTTCTCTTACTATGGTGCCGGACCTATTTACCATATACCAGGGATCATGGACCAGTTTGCATATATTAAAATACTTGAAGAGGTCATGCGGCCTTACGCTGAAGAGGATATGACCTTGAAATGGATGTTTCAACAAGACAACGACCCTAAACGCACCAGTAAACGAGCAACATCTTGGTTCCAATCCAACAAAGTTGAGGTTATGGAGAGGCTAGCCCAATCCTCGGACCTTAATCCAATAGAGCACTTGTGGGGTGACATACAAAATGCCGTTTCTGAGGCAAAGCCAACAAATGCCAAAAAATGTGGGACGTAGTCCAAGTATCCTGGGCTGGAATAACAGTTGACAGTTGTGAGACGTTATTATTATTATTATTATTATTATTATTATTATTATTATTTATTGCTATAGCGCCATTTATTCTATGGCGCTTTACATGTGAGGAGGGGTATACATAATAAAAACAAGTACAATATTCTTAAACAATACAAGTCATAACTGGTACAGGAGGAGAGAGGACCCTGCCCGCGAAGGCTCACAATCTACAAGGGATGGGTGAGAATACAGTAGGTGAGGATAGAGCTGGTCATGCAGCGGTTTGGTTGATCGGTGGTTACTGCAGGTTGTAGGCTTGTCGGAAGAGATGGGTCTTCAGGCTCTTTTTGAAGGTTTCGATGTTAGGCGAGAGTCTGATGTGTTGTGGTAGAGGGTTCCAGAGTAGGGGCGATACGCGAGAGAAGAAATCTTGTATACGATTGTGGGAACAGGAGATAAGAGGGGAGTAGAGAAGGAGATCTTGTGAGGATCGGAGGTTGCGTGTAGGTAAGTACCGGGAGACGAGATCACAGATGTATGGAGGAGACAGGTTGTGGATGGCTTTGTATGTCATGGTTAGGGTTTTGTACTGGAGTCTCTGGGCAATGGGGAGCCAGTGAAGGGATTGACAGAGGGGAGAGGCCGGGGAATAGCGAGGGGACAGGTGGATTAGTCGGGCAGCAGAGTTTAGAATAGATTGGAGGGGTGCGAGAGTGTTCGAGGGGAGGCCACAGAGCAGGAGGTTGCAGTAGTCAAGGCGAGAGATGAGGGCATGGACTAGGGTTTTTGCAGATTCTTGGTTGAGGAATGTACGGATTCGTGAAATATTTTTGAGTTGAAGTCGGCAGGAAGTGGAAAGGGCTTGGATATGTGGTTTGAAGGAGAGATCAGCGTCAAGGATTACCCCGAGGCAGCGAGCTTGTGGGACTGGGGAGAGTGGGCAGCCATGCACTGTAATGGATAGGTTCGTTGGGGGGGTCGCGTGAGATGGGGGAAAGATGATGAATTCTGTTTTGTCCATGTTAAGTTTCAGAAATCTAGCGGAGAAGAAGGATGAAATAGTGGACAGACATTGAGGGATTCTGGTTAGTAGGGAGGTGATATCTGTTCCAGAGATGTAGATCTGTGTGTCATCAGCATAGAGGTGATACTGGAAGCCATGAGATTCTATGAGCTGTCCCAGGCCAAAGGTGTAAATGGAGAAGAGCAGGGGCTCAAGGACTGAACCTTGTGGGACTCCGACAGATTGGGGGGCGAGGTGAGGAGGTGGTGTGTGAGTGGGAGACGCTGAATGTCCGGTCTGTTAGGTATGATGAGATCCAGGATAGGGCCAAGTCTGTGATGCCAAGGAATGAGAGAGTCTGTAATAATAGGGAATGGTCCACTGTGTCAAAGGCAGCCGACAGGTCGAGGAGGAGGAGGACAGAGTAGTGTTGCTTGCTCTTGGCGGTTAAGAGGTCATTGGTGACCTTAGTTAGGGCAGTTTCAGTGGAGTGGTGTGACCGGAAGCCAGATTGTAAGCGGTCAAAGAGGGATCAAGAAGAGAGATGGGAGGACAGTTCAAGGTAGACGTGGTGTTCCAGTAGTTTAGAGACATAAGGGAGAAGTGATATAGGGCGATAGCTAGATACAGAGGATGGGTCAAGAGAAGGCTTTTTGACGATAGGTGTGATTGAGGCATGTTTAAAGCTTGAGGGGAAAACACCAGTTGTTGTGATAGGTTGAAGAGATGGGTTAGGGTTGGGATGAAGACTTTGGTGAGGTTTGGGATGAAGTGGGATGGCAGCGGGTCAAGTGCACAGGTGGTGAGATGTGATCTTGAGAGTAGAGTGGAGAGTTGATCTTCTGTAATGGTGGAGAAGTTGGATTTGAAGGTGGAGGGCTGGGAAGTCGGGAGGAAGGGCTCTGGGGGTTGTTGACCAAAACTGTCTCTGATGTTATCAATCTTCTGCTTGAAAAATGAGGCAAAGTCTTCAGCTGACATAAGTGGGGAGGGAGGAGGTGCTGGGGGACGGAGGAGAGAATTGAAGGTGTTGAATAACTGTTTAGGGTTGTGAGACAGTGTGGATATGAGAGATGAGAAGTAGGTTTGTTTAGCTGTGGCGAGTGTGGTCTTGAAAGTAGAGTGGGACTGTTTGATTGCGATGAAGTGCTCGTTGGAGTGGGATCTTTTCCATCTGCGCTCAGCAACATTGCAACGTTGCAACATAGATGTGAAGCAGTTCTAAAAACTGTGTGTATACAACTAAATATTAGGTTAGTGATTCACAGGAATGCTAAATCCACAAAACAAAGTACATATTTCGAGTTTGTAAAGACAAATGCAGACACTGCTATATTTTAGAACAACCCAATGGTCATGTTTTATTTTCTGTAAAGCAGTTAATAATTATATAAATGTCTCTTCATGTTTTGAATTAGAAAACAGCGTGCAATGTTCCCAATGCATGGAAATAAAAACTAGTTTGAAGACTTTGTGATTAACTCGTGTGTTTGAACACACTGCTTATACTGTCCTCATACATGTTAGCAGGGTGTGCAATGAGACATGTAGCTAAACCCTCTGTCTTCTTTAAGAAAAAGAGGCTGTAAAGTTGTAACCTTATTTAATTGCTTGAAGATGTGACAGGAAAGGGTGGAACTATAGGATGCAATAACAGGATCATTTCAGAGTATATAACCGCACAGAGCATAAAACACAAATAGTCTGCAATACACAGTAACATGAGGTAACACACCGGTAACATGAGGTAATACAAACTGATGATTACCTACTTAGTACAGCAAATATATTGATAAACACAGGATTATAACACACAGATAGTGGCTTACCCAACTATGCTTAGAGCAGGCTGTTTAACCCCTTAAGCCCCGAGGGTGGTTTGCACGTTAATGACCGGGCCAATTTTTACAATTCTGACCACTGTCCCTTTATGAGGTTATAACTCAGAATCGCCAAGATCTGTTGAAGCGTTCCAGACATTGTTTTCTCGTGATATATTGTACTTCATGATAGTGGTAAAATTTATTCGATATAACTTGCGTTTATTTGTGAAAAAAATGGAAATTTGGCGAAAATTTTGAAAATTTCGCAATTTTCCAACATTTCCCACATGTCTACTTTACATCAGCACAATTTTGAAACCAAAATTGTTTTTTGTTAGGGAGTTATAAGGGTTAAAAGTTGACCAGCAACTTCTCATTTTTACAACACCATTTTTTTTAGGGACCACATCTCATTTGAAGTCATTTTGAGGGGTCTATATGATAGAAAATACCCAAGTGTGACAACATTCTAAAAACTGCACCCCTCAAGGTGCTCAAAACCACATTCAAGAAGTTTATTAACCCTTCAGGTGTTTCACAGGAATTTTTGGAATGTTTAAATAAAAATGAACATTTAACTTTTTTTCACACAAAATTTATTTCAGCTCCAATTTGTTTTATTTTACCAAGGGTAACAGGAGAAAATGGACCCCGAAAGTTGTTGTCCAATTTGTCCTGAGTACGCTGATACCCCGTATGTGGGGGGGGGGAAACACTGTTTGGGCGCATGGCAGAGCTCGGAAGGAAAGGAGCATCATTTGGAATGCAGACTTAGATGGATTGGTCTGCAGGCGTGACGTTGCATTTGCAGAGCCCCTGATGTACCCAAACAGTACAAACCCCCCACAAGTGACACCAATTTGGAAAGTAGACCCCCTAAGGAATTTATATAGATGTGTTTTGAGAGATTTGAACCCCCAAGTGTTTCACTACAGTTTATAACTCAGAGCCGTAAAAATAAAAATTCCTTTTTTTTTTTCACAAAAATGATTTTTTAGCCCCCATTTTTGTATTTTCACAAGGGTAACAGGATAAATTGGACCCCAATAGTTGTTGTCCAATTTGTCCTGAGTACGCTGATACCCCATATGTGGGGGGAACCACTGTTTGGGCGCATGGCAGAGCTCGGAAGGAAAGGAGCGCCATTTTACTTTTCAATGCAAAATTGACTGGAATTGAGATGGCACGCCATGTTGCGATTGGAGAGCCCCTGATGTGTCTAAACATTGAAACCCCCCACAAGTGACACCATTTTGGAAAGTAGACCCCCTAAGGAACTTATCTAGATGTGTTTTAAGAGCTTTGAACCCCCAAGTGTTTCACTACAGTTTATAACGCAGAGCCGTGAAAATAAAAATTCTTTTTTTTTTTTTCACAAAAATGATTTTTTAGCCCCCAGTTTTGTATTTTCACAGGGGTAACAGGATAAATTGGACCCCAAAAGTTGTTGTCCAATTTGTCCTGAGTACGCTGATACCCCGTATGTGGGGGGGAAACACTGTTTGGGCGCATGGCAGAGCTCGGAAGGGAAGGAGCGCCATTTGGAATGCAGACTTAGGCTACTTTCACACTAGCATCGGTACGGGGCCGTCGCGCTGCGTCGGCCCGACATACCGACGCATACTGTGCAAGCGCCACACAACGGGGGCAGCGGATGCTGTTTTTCCACGCATCCGCTGCCCCATTGTGAGGTGCAGGGAGGTGGGGGCGGAGTTCCGGCCGCGCATGCGCGTTCGGAAATGGCGGACGGTCGGCACAAAAAAACGTTACATGTAACGTTTTTTGCGGCCGGCGGTCCACCACAACACGGCACAACCGTCGCACGACGGTTGCGACGTGTGTCAATACGTCGCAATGCGTCGCTAATGTTAGTCTATGGGGAAAAAACACATCCTGCAGACGACTTTGCAGGATGCGTTTTTTCGCCAAAACGACACATTGCGACGTATGCAAAAAAACGCTAGTGTGAAAGTAGCCTTAGATGGATTGGTCTGCAGGCGTGACGTTGCATTTGCAGAGCCCCTGATGTACCCAAACAGTACAAACCCCCCACAAGTGACACCAATTTGGAAAGTAGACCCCCTAAGGAACTTATCTAGATGTGTTGTGAGAACTTTGAACCCCCAAGTGTTTCACTACAGTTTGTAACGCAGAGCCGTGAAAATAAAAATTCTTTTTTTTTTTCACAAAAATGATTTTTTAGCCCCCAGTTTTGTATATTCACAAGGGTAACAGGATAAATTGGACCCCAAAAGTTGTTGTCTAATTTGTCCCGGGTACGCTGATACCCCATATGTGTGGGGGAACCACTGTTTGAGCGCACGGGAGAGCTCGGAAGGGAAGGAGTGCCATTTGAAATGCAGACTTAGATGGATTGGTCTGCAGGCGTCACGTTGCATTTGTAGAGCCCCTGATGTACCCAAACAGTAGAAACCCCGCACAAGTGAACCAATATTGGAAACTAGACCTCCCAAGGAACTTATCTAGATGTGTTGTGAGAACTTTGAACCCCCAAGTGTTTCACTACAGTTTATAACGCAGAGCCGTGAAAATAAAAAATCTTTTTTTTCCCACAAAAATGATTTTTAGCCCCCCAAATTTTTATTTTCTCAAGGATAACAAGAGAACTTGGACCCCAAAAGTTGTTGTCCAATTTGTCCCGAGTACGCTGATACCCCATATGTTGGGGTAAACCCCTGTTTGAGCGCACGGGAGAGCTCGGAAGGGAAGGAGCACTGTTTTACTTTTTCAACGCAGAATTGGTTGGAATTGAGATCGGACGCCATGTCGTGTTTGGAGAGCCCCTGATGTGCCTGAACAGGGGAAACTCCCCAATTCTACCTGAAACCCTAATCCAAACACACCCCTAACCCTAATACCAACGGTAACCCTAACCACACCCTTAACCCTGACACACCCCTAACTCTAATCCCAACCCTAATCCCAACCGTAAATGTAATCCAAACCCTAATCCTAACTTTAGCCCCAACCCTAAACCTAACTTTAGCCCCAACCATAGCCCTAACCATAGCCCTAACCCTAGCCCTAATCCTAATGGGCAAATGGAAATAAATACATTTTTTTTATTTTTTTTATTATTTTTCCCTAACTAAGGGGGTGATGAAGGGGGGGTTTGATTTACTTTTATAGCGTTTTTTATATCGGATTTTTATGATTGGCCGGTGTCACACACTAAAAGACGCATTTTGAGAGCTATAATTTTTCCATATTTTAGTCCACAGAGTCATGTGAGGTCTTGTTTTTTGCGGGACGAGTTGGCGTTTTTATTGGTAACATTTTCAGACACGTGAGTTTTTGATCACTTTTTAGTCTGATTTTTGTGAGGCAGAATGACCAAAAACCAGCTATTCATGAATTTCTTTTGGGGGAGGCGTTTATACCGTTCCACGTTTGGTAAAATGTTGTGAATTCTGCTCTTGGGCTCCCTCCGGTGGTTGTTGGTGGTAGTGCAGTTGTCTTGGGGTTGTAATTCTGGGCAGGTGTTTCTGCTGATTTCAGCTCTATTAGGTATTAAGGTGTGCAGGATCCATGAGTCCTTGCCAGTTGTCCATTGTACTTGGTGGGATTGCATCTCTCTGGCTCCTCATGCCCTGCTGCCAATTCAGCTAAGATAAGTGTCTGTTTTTTTGTCTCTGTGCACACATGCAGTGTGCTTTGCAATTCAGTGCAATTCATTGTGTTTTTGTCCAGCTTAGACTTTGTTTGGATTTTTCAGTCATGCTGGATTCTCAGGAGATGCAGATATACTTTCTATGTCTTTAGTTAGATGTAGTATATTTGTATTATCTGCTGTGGATATTTTTAGGATTTTAATACTGACCGCTTAGAATTCTGTCCTATCCTTTTCTGTTTAGCTAGAAGTGCCTCTTTTGCTAAATCCTGTTTTTCTGCCTGCGTGTGTTTTTCCTCTTATACTCACAGTCAATATTTGTGGGGGGCTGCCTATCCTCTGGGGTTCTGCTCTGAGGCAAGATAGAATTCCCATTTCCATCTATAGGGGTATTTAGTCCTCCGGCTGTGTCGAGGTGTCTAGGACGTGTTAGGTACATCCCACGGCTATTTCTAGTTGCGGTGTTAGTTTAGGGTTTGCAGTCAGTACAGGTACCACCTACTCCTGAGAAAGTCTCTCATGCGGCTCCAAGGTCACCGGATCATAACAGTAAAATTGATAAAGCAGTTTTATTCGCCGGTCAGTACGATTACAGCGATTATCTCATTTATAGCATTTTTTTATGTTTTGGCGCTTTTATACGATAAAAGCTATTTTATAGAAAAAATAATTATTTTGGTATCGCTTTATTCTGAGGACTATAACTTTTTTATTTTTTTTGCTTATGATGCTGTATGGCGGCTCGTTTTTTGCGGGACAAGATGACGTCTTCAGCGGTACCATGGTTATTTATATCCGTCTTTTTGATCGCGTGTTATTCCACTTTTTGTTCGGTGGTATGATAATAAAGCGTTGTTTTTTGGCTCGTTTTTTTTGTTTGTTTTTTTTTCCCTTACGGTGTTCACTGAAGGGGTTAACTAGTGGGACAGATTTATAGGTTGGGTCGTTACGGATGCGGCGATACTAAATATGTGTACTTCTATTGTTTGGTTTTTTTATTTAGATAAGGAAATGTATTTATGGGAATAATATTTTTTTTTTCTTTATTTAGGAATTTTTTTTTTTTTATTTTTTTTTTTACACATGTGGATTTTTTTTTTTTTTTAACTTTTTTACTTTGTCCCAGGGGGGGACATCACAGATTGCTGATCTGACAGTTTGCACAGTCAGATCAGCGATCTGACTGACAGCGCTGCAGGCTTACCAGCGCCTGCTCTGGACCCGGAAGTAATCCCTGCAGGACCCGGATGCAGCCCCTGGGCCTGCAGGGATAGGAGGTAAGAGACGCTCGGAGCAACGCGATCACATCGCATTGCTCCGGGGGTCTCAGGGAAGCACGCAGGGAGCCCCTTCCCTGCGCGATGCTTCCTTATACCGCCGGAACACTGCGATCATGTTTGATCGCAGTTTGCCGGGGGTTAATGTGCCGGGGGCGGTCCGTGACCGCTCCTGGCACATAGTGCCGGATGTCAGCTGCGATAGTCAGCTGACACCCGGCCGCGCTCCCCCCGTGAGCGCTGCCGATCGTGCTGGACGTACTATCCCGTCACTGGGAATTAAGTCCCAGGTCACCTTGACGGGATAGTACGTCCAATGGGATTAAGGGGTTAAGGAGCATGCAGAAAACGAATTATGTGGTTTCTCCAAAGACGCATGGAGGAACAATGGCTGCTGTTCCCTTCTCAGTGTCATAATAAGACCACAATGCAACAGGAACAATCCCGCAATGCCCTAGGAACTTTCCATAATACATTGCAAACTAAACTAGAATCTATGCATTAAATCACCAGCTGATGGTGCTGTTACCTTACAATATGAAATATAGGAAGGATTAATACACACAAAAATAAAATGCCTGTAATAACGGAGACATAAAAAATATGACTAAACTTTCCAGACAGCAATTATATTGCTGGACAGAACACTGCTATTATTTTGAACACTACTGTACAGCACATGAGAAAATGTTCTCATACTTTAACATTTGAGTTTGTGTCTTAAAAGGCCAACATTTTCCCACATAAAAGCAGTTTGCATGTAAATGTTTTATGTCAATATTTTTTAAATTAATTTTATTGCCATTTTCTCTCTAGGTTCTAGGTCCTCATTCAACTGCCAATAGTATCATGTCTTCTTATCAACAACAGAAAACCATAAAACCTGCAGAGCAAGGTAAAGGTCCTTTGAGGCTATGTGCACACGTTCAGGTTTTTTCGCTATAAAAACTCATTAAAAATGCATACATTATGCATTCTATCATTTAGAATGCATTCTGCATGTTTTGTGCACATGGTGTGTTTTTTTCCGTGAAAAAAACGCATCGCGGTAAAAAAGCAGCATGTTCATTAATTTTGCGGATTTTCCGCGTTTTTCCCGCGATTCTATGCATTTGGAAAAAAACGCGTCTAAAAGCGCGGTAAAAACGCATGCGGATTTCTGGCAGAAATGTCCGTTTTTTGTCAGGAAAATTTCTGCCAGAAATCCTGATGTGTGCACATTGCCTTATATGTCCAGATAAATTGCCTCCAAGGCAGTGTTCACAGCAGTCTTTGGCATGATATTGGTAAAACCGCAACTCTTTTGCTACACATTCAAAACCTTTGTATAAAAATGCAATGTGCGATTGCAGATCAGTGATACATGGCATGTTAATCGGCAGTTATTTTACTTAAAATGATATGTTGGAATTATTGTATTGTTGTTTTCCCCCTCCTCTCCGGTTTACATTATTGTTGGTAGCACATCCCCAGTTTCCATATAGAGATGTGCTGCAAAAATTAATTTCTTGAGCTTTAGTCGCTGACTCTAGCTGCAGTCTAGCCGGCTCCTCTCCGACCATTCCCTCTACCTTCTTATCCAGTGACTGCTAGTGTGGATTTTTCTCAGTGTCTTTTTCACTTTCTGCCCCCCCCTTTTTTCCCACTGGATGTTTGCTGTTATTTTGCTCCCAGCACTGCAGAGGAAGGAAGCTTCCCTGTACCTCTTCACACACTTATCTTTCTCCTTAATGTATCTTGCTCCCTTCTGGCATTGACCTTATTCTGTCTTACCTCCTCTTTCTATACTTTTCTTTGTCATGCCTGACAAGAAGACCGATTTACACCAGCCAGTCCAACCATTTTGCCTGCGCTACATGTAAATGCTAATTCCCATCTAACCAGTTTGTAGCTACCTGTAATGCCTGCACCTGGCAACAGCTGTCTTCCGCAGACAGCTTAGGCACTTACCACAACCTGTGAAGAGAGTGCATCCTGTCTGTATGTGCTATAGCTCTATCTCAGTCGTGGCCAAGCTAACTTAGCAGCTGGTGGGTCTGACTCACCCTGTGTATTCTCTACCAATGTCCCGAAGGCGTACCCCTTGTGGTCTCTTCAAGGTTATATTTTCTCACTTGCTCCCCCTTCCCATACAAGGCACCTTCTGCGAGAGAGGAAGAACTTTCCTCCGAGTCTGGTCAGGGTCTACATCCAAGTTAATAGACATGGTTGACAGTCTAGAGCAGGTGGTCAGCATGTCCTTGCATGTTAAGGAAGCAAACTTCTCCCTACAAAAGCCGCTCTTTTAACAAATTCTAGAGCGCAACCATGCACTTCGTCAAACTCAGAATGGTTGGCAATGTCCTAGTCAAGAGAATGGACGCACTCAGAAAGTGCTTCCACAAACTGAAGTGCATGGACATTCTGTATCCTTTTTTAGACTAGTTGCTTGCTCGCTGAGACACCTTCCCTATGGAAGACCCTCTGGTTTCTTAATTCTCCAGGACCACCCTACCAATCTCAGATGCCGGGACACTAAAAAACCCAACAGACAAGCACTTCGAAAATTTGGCTTAGTCCACAGTCTACTTTTTTTCCAGATGTGTAATTCTCCACAGTTAACAAAATTTTGGTCAGAGAGATAGTTTCCTCTGTATACAAGATGGTTTTTCACTCCACCTCATTATCACTTCTTCTGATAATTTCAGTTTTTATCGGTCCTCTCTTGGCATCCTCAGCCCCCAGGGTATTCATGAAGATAAAGGCTGGGGTCATGGCCCTTCTACGTACCAGGTAGAGTGTGGTCATTGCCTATCTGGGCAATATCATGAAGGCTCCGTCTTACTCTGAGAAGATGGAATGTCAACAGTCTTTCTTCGGATGTATGATCAGTAGTCCCAAGTCCTCCCTGATTCCTTCCCAATACCTTTCTTCCTAGTAATGTTATTTTACATTACTAAGGATAGAATATTCCTTCCAGAAGACAGTATTGGAGCTGTGAGATACCTGTTACCTGTCCTTCTTTGCCTTTGCTTGAAAATACTGGGCAGAATAGTCCATCTGAGCTTTTCTCATCGCACAGTGTCGTACCAGACCTCTTCAGCTTGCCCCCTCTTTCTTCAATACCCTGTATGCCATAATCTTCTGCACTGAAACTTGGTAAGGTTGCAACCTAGTCTTCAGTTAACAACTTCTCGAAGTTCTACAATGTACGTAATTCCACAATGCGAGCCTTGGCAGGAAGGTGCTGCATGCGGCAGTATCTCAGGTGATTGCCTGAGGGATTGTCATGTATTATCCTTTAAAACTCTTTTCCCAACCTCCGAGGACTGCTTTTAAGATGTGCTGTGCTTCATATGCCCCCCCCCCCCCCCATGAAGCAACCGACAGGTGGATTTTTTATTTTACTGTAAAAGCTCTTTCTCGTAACTTTCCTTGGCATACACAGCTCCCAATCTTGCCATATGGAGAGACTATGGCTAGTTTTTTTTTTCTCTGGTTTCTCACTCTGTTCTTTCGCTTCTCCTGCTTTCTCATTATCTGGTATTACCCTGGTGCCTAAATGTCGGTGTACTTTGTGACAGAGGACCTAACTTTTTCAGTTCGTAGTGTAAGCCTTCTTAGGGCAGCAGGCCACACCCTTGGTTCCTGTGTACCCCTCAGCCACCCTCAATGAAGGCAATGAGAGAAAATTTTAGATAAGTTGTGAAAATCTTCTTTTTGTCAACCCAAATGATGAAATCAGCAACAAGCGAGCAACTGTGTACACTGGGCAATGATCGATTTTGAAACAAATAATAGTTTGAGCTATTACTGCCCTTGGTAAAAGGCCATTAACAACCACTAGTGATGAGCGCGTATACTCGTTGCTCGAGATTTCCCGAGCATGCTTGGGTGACCTCCGAGTATTTTTTTGTGCTCGGAGATTGTTTTCTTCGCCGCAGCTGAATGATTTACATCTGTTAGCCAGCATAAGTACATGTGGGGGTTGCCTGGTTGCTAGGGAATACCCACATGTACTTATGCTGGCTAAGAGATGTAAATCATTCAGCTGCGGCGAAGAAAACGAAATCTCCGTGCACTAAAAAATACTCGGAGGACACCCGAGCGTGCTCGGGAAATCTCGAGCAACGAGTATACTCGCTCATCACTAACAACCACCTATCACCACCATAACTGTTTTAGTAAATTCTTGCATTATCCATTAACCCCTTTCTGTCATTGGATGTACTATTCCGTCCATGTGGAGTGGGCCCTACTTCCCAAGGACGGAATAGTACGACCATCGCGATCGGCCGCGCTCACGGGGGGAGCGCGACCGATCACGGCCGGGTGTCAGCTGCCTATCGCAGCTGACATCGGGCGCTATGTGCCAGGAGCGGTCACGGACCGCCCCCGGCACATTAACCCCCGGCACACCGCGATCAAACATGATCGCGGTGTGCCGGCGGTATAGGGAAGCATCGCGCAGGGAGGGGGCTCCCTGCGGGCTTCCCTGAGACCCCCGCAGCAACGCGATGTGATCGCGTTGCTCCAAGGGTCTCCTACCTCCTTCCTCGCTGCAGGTCCCGGATCCAAGATGGCCGCGGCATCCGGGTCCTGCAGGGAGGGAGGTGGCTTACCAAGTGCCTGCTCAGAGCAGGCGCTTGGTAAGCCTGCAGTGCTCTAAGTCAGATCGGTGATCTGACAGAGTGCTGTGCAAACTGTCAGATCACCGATCTGTGATGTCCCCCCCTGGGACAAAGTAAAAAAGTTTTTTAAAAAAATTTCCACATGTGTAAAAAAAAAATAAATAAATAAATAAAAAAATTCCTAAATTAAGAAAAAAAAATATATATATTCCCATAAATACATTTATTGTTTTGTTTTTTTTATTTAGATAAAGAAAAGTACACATATTTAGTATCGCCGCGTCCGTAACGACCCAACCTATAAAACTGTCCCACTAGTTAACCCCTTCAGTAAACACCGTAAGAAAAAAAGAGGCAAAAAACAACGCTTTATCATACCGCCGAATAAAAAGTGGAATAAAACGCGATCAAAAAGACAGATATAAATCATTTTGTCCCGCAAAAAAAGAGCTGCCATACAGCATCATCAGCTTTATCAATTTTACCAAACGCAGAACGGTATAAACGCCTCCCTCATAAGAAATTCATGAATAGCTGGTTTTTGGTCATTCTGCCTCACAAAAATCGGAATAAAAAGCGATCAAAAAATGTCATGTGCCCGAAAATGTTACCAATAAAAACGTCAACTCGTCCCGCAAAAAACAAGACCTCACATGACTCTGTGGTCTCAAATATGGAAAAATTATAGCTCTCAAAATGTGGTAACACAAAAAATATTTTTTGCAATAAAAAGCGTCTTTCAGTGTGTGACGGCTGCCAATCATAAAAATCCGCTAAAAAACCCGCTATAAAAGTAAATCAAACCCCCCTTCATCACCCCCTTAGTTAGGAAAAAATTAAAAAAACATATTTATTTCCATTTTCCCATTAGGGCTAGGGTTAGGGCTAGGGTTAGGGCTAGGATTAGGATTAGGGTTAGGGCTAGGGCTAGGGTTAGGGCTAGGGTTAAGGCTACAGTTAGGGTTGGGGCTAAAGTTAGGGTTGGGGCTAAAGTTAGGGTTAGGGTTTGGATTACATTTACGGTTGGGAATAGGGTTGGGATTAGGGTTAGGGGTGTGTCTGGGTTAGAGGTGTGGTTAGGGATACCGTTGGGATTAGGGTTAGGGGTGTGTTTGCATTAGGGTTTCAGTTATAATTGGGAGGTTTCCACTGTTTAGGCACATCAGGGGCTCTCCAAACGCGACATGGCGTCCGATCTCAATTCCAGCCAATTCTGCGTTGAAAAAGTAAAACAGTGCTCCTTCCCTTCCGAGCTCTCCCGTGTGCCCACACAGGGGTTTACCCCAACATATGGGGTATCAGCATACTCAGGACAAATTGGACAGCAACTTTTGGGGTCCAATTTCTCCTGTTACCCTTGGGAAAATACAAAACTGGGGGCTAAAAAATAATTTTTGTGGGAAAAAAAAGGATTTTTTATTTTCACGGCTCTGCGTTAAAAACTGTAGTGAAACACTTGGGGGCTCAAAGTTCTCACAACACATCTAGATAAGTTCCTTGGGGGGTCTAGTTTCCAATATGGAGTCACTTGTGGGGGGTTTCTACTGTTTAGGTACATTAAAGGGTCTGCAAACCCAATGTGACGCCTGCAGACCAATCCATCTAAGTCTGCATTCCAAATGATGCTCCTTCCCTTCCGAGCTCTGCCATGCGCTCAAACGGTGGTTCCCCCCCACATATCAGGTATCAGCGTACTCAGGACAAATTGGACAACAATATTTAGTGTCCAATTTCTCCTGTTACCCTTGGAAAAATACAAAACTGGGGGCTAAAAAATAATTTTTGTGGAAAAAAAAAATTGTTTATTTGCACGGCTCTGCGTTATAAACTGTAGTGAAACACTTGGGGGTTCAAAGCTCTCACAACACATCTAGATGAGTTCCTTAGGGGGTCTACTTTCCAAAATGCTGTCACTTGTGGGGGGTTTCTACTGTTTAGGTACATTAGGGGCTCTGCAAACGCAATGTGACGCCTGCAGACCATTCCATCTAAGTCTGCATTCCAAATGGCGCTCCTTCCCTTCCGAGCCCTCCCATGCGCCCAAACGGTGGTTCCCCCCCACATTTGGGGTATCAGCGCACTCAGGAGAAATTAGACACCCAAAGTTGTTGTCCAATTTATCCTGTTACCCTCGGAAAAATACAAAACGGGGCTAAAAAATAATTTTTGTGGGAAAAAATTTTTGTTTTATTTTTACGGCTCTGCATTATAAACTTCTGTGAAGCCCTTGGTGGGTCAAAGTGCTCACCACACATCTAGATGAGTTCCTTAGGGGGTCTACTTTCCAAAATGGTGTCACTTGTGGGGGGTTTCAATGTTTAGGCACATCAGTGGCTCTCCAAACGCAACATGGCGTCCCATCTCAATTCCTGTCAATTTTGCATTGAAAAGTCAAACGGCGCTCCTTCCCTTCCGAGCTCTCCCATGCGCCCAAACAGTGGTTTACCCCCACATTTGGGGTATCAGCGTACTCAGGACAAATTGTACAACAACTTTTGGGGTCCAATTTCTTCTTACCCTTGGGAAAATAAAAAATTGGGGGCGAAAAGATAATTTTTGTGAAAAAAAAAATGATTTTTTTATTTTTACGGTTCTGCATTATAAACTTCTGTGAAGCACTTGGTGGGTCAAAGTGCTCACCACACCTCTAGATAAGTTCCTTAGGGGGTCTACTTTCCAAAATGGTGTCACTTGTGGGGGGTTTCAATGTTTAGGCACATCAATGGCTCTCCAAATGCAACATGGCATCCCATCTCAATTCCTGTCAATTTTGCATTGAAAAGTCAAACTGCGCTCCTTCCCTTCCGAGCTCTGCCATGCGCCCAAACAGTGGTTTACCCCCACATATGGGGTACCGGCGTACTCAGGACAAATTGTACAACAATGTTTGGGGTCCATTTTCTCCTGTTACCCTTGGTAAAATAAAACAAATTAGAGCTGAAGTAAACTTTTTGTGAAAAAAAGTTAAATGTTCATTTTTATTTAAAAATTCCAAAAATTCCTGTGAAACACCTGAAGGGTTAATAAACTTCTTGAATGTGGTTTTGAGCACCTTGAGGGGTGCAGTTTTTAGAATGGTGTCACACTTGGGTATTTTCTATCATATAGACCCCTCAAAATGACTTCAAATGAGATGTGGTCCCTAAAAAAAAAAATGGTGTTTTAAAAATGAGAAATTGCTGGTCAACTTTTAACCCTTATAACTCCCTAACAAAAAAAAATTTTGGTTCCAAAATTGTGCTGATGTAAAGTAGACATGTGGGAAATGTTACTTATTAAGTATTTTGTGTGACATATCACTGTGATTTAATTTCATAAAAATTAAAAGTTGGAAAATTGCAAAATTTTCAAAATTTTCGCCAAATTTCCGTTTTTTTCACAAATAAACGCAGGTAATATCAAAGAAATTTTACCACTATCATGAAGTACAATAAGTCACGAGAAAACAGTGTCAGAATCACCGGGATCCGTTGAAGCGTTCCAGAGTTATAACCTCATAAAGGGACAGTGGTCAGAATTGTAAAAATTGGCCCGGTCCATAACGTGCAAACCACCCTTGGGGGTAAAGTGGTTAAATAACAATTCTGGAGCATCTTTTTTTAGAGCTCCATTTTGTTTCGATCATCAGTCTGCATGCCAGACAGCCACTTTATTCAAAGTCTATGGGATTGACTTGGAGAATTAAATTATCTGTCTGTACTCTGCCTAAGGCTTGTCATACACATTAGATTGGCTGCTCGCTGAACAATGCCTCAGTCGATTTTTCATCCGACAGTCATCTCAACCGACTCTCCCATATACAGGAGAGTACATGCTCTCTTGGCCATGCACTCCTGTAATTTCTATTAAAAAGCTGCCAATTGACACATTGGCTAGCGGCTTATCTCAGGGAGAAAAATGTGATCGACTTTTCAAAATTTGACATACGCGATCGACATCTCTCCCGACCATCAGTCAGTCTTCACCCGCATATATATTAGACTGTCGGACAACCGTCGATAACTGTGGCTTCAGCCTGCATTAGTCTAATGTATATGAGGGCCTTCAACTTGGAGTTGCTCTTTTTAGTACTTATACTTTGTGTAAAGTTGTCACTGTTTTTCATTTTGTTTTTCAGAAAATGAACTCTTCATCGCTCCCAAGCTTAGTAAAACCATTCCGTGGAAGCTTGACCTACTTGACTAGGACAGATTATCTCTGTATCAAAGACTGGCACCACTTCAGATAACAATATACATGGAGAACATTGGGGCATTGCATCCACTTATATATGCAGACACCACAGCACTCTGCCTTGAATCACTGGGGAGTCAGTCAGTCCACCAGTTAGACATGTTATTTATATATGATGTTTATATGTATTATATTTGAAAATGGGTGTTTTATTATTGAGCGCTCTGCTAATTTTTAATGGCCTATTTTTTACACCTCTCTTGTAAAATGTATTATTTCATGTTGGTCTAGTTCTTATGCACTCCATTGTTCTCTGATACTAGAAGTGTCACAACAGAAAGGTAACTAAATTACATTAGATCAGCATTTCCCAAACTCTGGTCCTCATGGCCCCCAAGAGATTGTGTTCAGGATTCCCTCACTATTGCACAGGTGAGAGAACCTGTGGCAATTTCTGATGCCTTGATAATTCCATCTCCTTTGCAATGCTAAGATGATCCCGAAAACATGATCTGTTTGGGGCTGTGAGGACTAGAGTTTGGGAAACACTGTCTTATATGTATATGAAGGTCTGCTGTCTCCCAGAAAAAAATATTTGTCCATGATGTGTAATGTGTGATATGTTTTCTTTGCAGTTTCGAGTTTATAGCATAGCGACTATTGCTGATCGGATCAGGCATAATTCAAAATCGCCGGTTCATGCAGATTTTCCCTGGAAATTGAATTCATGTAGAAGTTATTTTCTGCAAATTTAATGCCACTCCTTATTCTCCAGACTCCAAAGCATAATAAACATAATATCTAAAAAATAAGAAAACCCTTATACTCGCCTCACGTCTCTGGCTCACTGCTCCTCACTGCCACTTCTCTGGTTTTCCTCACATCTATGGCTGTGCTGAAATCCCCAGGCCTCTCTTACTAGGCCAGGGCTTCTGGGTTTGGAAGGACTCTGCTCTTGTACCCACAAAGGTCACGGTGCACACTGTGATGCCAGGATGTCTCAGGGTAGGCCATAACCTTTACCATTTTGCAGAATCCTCACGGAAATGAATTAAGAAACTACATTGTGGCAAATTTTGATTTTTTTTTTTCTTTTGTGGGGGGGGTATGATTCGAAGACCATTTCCACTCAAATTTATTTGTACATCTCGAATAGTCACAGGGAGATGATCCACAAAAATGACTGTTCATAATATACATATTATACTTAAACCCTAATCTGCATCCTATAGTTAATGATTGTATTCTCAGAGGGGGAAAAACAACAAAAAAATATATTTAAAATCCTTCATAATTAGATAGGAACCACTAGATATAATAGAATATTTCTTTCCTCCTACTGTATCGTGTAGAAGTAATTCAGGTCAAGCTGTAAGACAAAAAAGTCTGATGACATGGAAGCTTATTCAATTCCTTCTGAAATTGTTTAGGAAATTCATCAATAATGATCATGCCTTGAATAGTAAAATGTTGTTAAGTACACTTTTCTTAAATTATAACTAGCATTAGATAATATAAACATTCTAGATGGACAACAAAATCACTCTTAATTTTTACTGTACTGGTTTCTCTTCACAATTTTTTAACTTGCCTTACCTTGCTTTGCCTGTACCTCTGAGCTGACATCATTTTTAACTAAAAGAGGTTTATTAGCAGTACTTTTATAGAATAGGCCAAAATCTGTCATTTAGACCTAGTTTAGGAGTCTTTATATTCAGTCCATGCTCCCTCACTCCATTGATCCACTGAGCATCAAAAATATTTGGGCAACGTCTGTTGTTTGTACATTGACCTCTGTGTATGTCACAGAAAAATGCCAACAACACTGCCATCAATTCCTTTTGTTTTATAAGTATTAAATCTAAAACCATAATATCCAAGTTATATTTTTCAGCATGCACAAAAATATGCACACTATACAAATGGAGATGTAACACCTTGCTTTGGTTCCAATTGGTTCTAAGCCCAAACAAATTAGATATACAGATCTCATGCCGTTTTGGTGCACATATTAATGCCCACTTCATGAGCCAAGCGAGAAGACAAAGATTTACCATCTCCTCTGTATGTTCTGGGTGCCCCTTTTTTTCGGCTTCAGACAGTCTTATTTTCAGCACGTGTGTGTGTGTGTGTGTGTGTGTGTGTGTGTGTGTATGTGTATGTGTGTATATATATATATATATATATATATATATATATATATATATATATATATATATATGTATAATGTGTGTGTGTGTGTGCTTCTCACAAAATTAGAATATCATCAAAAGTTATTTTATTTCAGTTCTTCAATACAAAAAAGTGAAGTGAAACTTGTATATTACATAGTCATTATAAACAGAGTGATCTATTTCAGGTGTTTGTTTCTGTTAATGTTGATGATTATGCCTAACAGCCATTGAAAACCCAAAAGTCATTATCTCAGTATATTAGACTACTTTACAACACCAGCTTGAAAAATGTATGTTCAGTAAATGCACTCAATACTTGGTCGGGTCTCCTTTTGCATCAATTGCAGCATCAATGCGGCGTGGCATGGGGGCAATCAGCCTGTGACACTGCTGAGGTGTTATGGAAGCCCAGGTGGCTTTGATAGCAACCTTCAGCTCATCTTCATTGTTGGGTCTGGTGTCTCTCATCTTTCTCTTGACAATACCCCATAGATTCTCTTTGGGGTTAAGGCCAGACAAGTTTGCTGACCAATCAAGCACAGTGATATTGTTGTTTTTAAACTAGGTATTGGTACTTTTAGCAGTGTGGACATGTGCCAAGTCCTGATGGAGAAGAAATTTTCCATCTCTAAAAAGCTTGTCGGCAGAAGGAAGCATGAAGTGCTCTAAAATTTCCTGGTAGACGGCTGCTCTGACTTTGGTCTTGATAAAACACGGTGCATCTACATCAGCAGATGACATGGCTCCCCAAACCATTACTGATTGTGGAAACTTCACAATAGACCTCAAGCAGCTTGGATTGTGTGCCTCTCCACTCTTCCTCCAGACTCTGGGACCTTAGTTTCCAAATGAAATGCAAAATTTACTTTCATCTGATAACAACACCTTTGACCACTGAGCAACAGTCCAGTTCTTTTTCTCCTTGGCCCAAGGAAGACGATCCTGGCATTGTCTATTGGTCATAAGTGGCTTGACACAAGGAATGCGACACTTGTAGCCCATGTCCTGGATGCGTCTGTATGTGGTGGCTCTTGAACCAATGACTCCAGCAGCAGTCCACTCCTTGTGAATCTCCCCCAAATTTTTGAATGGCCTTTTCATAACAATCCTTTCAAGGCGCTGGTTATCCCGGTTGCTTGTGCACCTTTTTCTACCACACTTTTTCATCCACTCAACTTTCCATTAATATGCTTGGATACAGCACTCTGTGCCATAATCCTCAAAATTAACCAAAATAAACACTTGAAATAGATCACTGTTTTATGACTCCATATAATGAGTTTCATTTTTTGTATTGAAGAACTGAAATAAATTAACTTTTTGATGATATTCTAATTTTGTGAGAAGCACGTGTACATTACACATGCAGTAGGGGAAGATATGTATTTTATACACTGCCGATTTTGCTAATTTTCCCACCTACAAAGAATGGAGAGGTCTGTAATTTTTACCGTAGGTACACTTCAACTGTGAGAGACAGAATCTAAAAATAAAAAACAGAAAATCAAATTGTATGATTCGGGTAAAAGTTGAAACAGGTGCAATTAATACAGGTAATGAGTACAGAGTAGGAGGGCTTCTTAAAGAAAAACTATCAGGTCTGTGAGAGCCGGAATTCTTGCTGGTTTTGTAGGTGATCAAATACTTATTTCATGCAATAAAATGCAATTTAATTATGTAAAAATCATACAATGTGATTTTCTGGTTTTTATTTTTAGATTCTATCTCTCACAGGTGAAGTGTACCTACAATAAAAATTATAGCCCTCTTCATTCTTTGTAGGTGGGAAAACTTTGAAAACCGGCAGTGTATCAAATACTCATTTTCCCCACTGCGTGTGTGTGTGTGTCTGCGCATAATAAATATATATACACTGTGTTCCAAATTATTATGCAAATTGCATTTAAGTGTCAAAGATTTAATTGTTTCGCTTTTCAAATAAACTTGTGGATGGTATTGTGTCTCAGGGCTCAATAGATCACTGAAATCAATCTTAAACACATGTGATAATTATTTTTCCAGGTGATTCAAATTAAAGGAAAACTACTTAAAAATGATGTTCCACATTATTAAGCAGGCCACAGGTTTCAAACAATATGGGAAATAAAAAGGATCTTTCTGCTGCTGAAAAGTGTAAATAGTGCAAGGCCTTGGACAAGGCATGAAAACATTAGCTATTTCACGAAAACTTAAGAGTGATCATCATACTGTGTATGCAAATTGCCTCTTCTGAGAAAAAGAGGACTTAACTCTATAGCGCCACCTGTTGGAAGTAGCGATCCTACAAGTCACAATCAACCCTCTAACGAGTCATGCAATATGACTTAGGATAAAAGCCAAATCAGTATCTCAATTCGCATACTTCATCATACTGTGAAGAGATTTGTGACTGAAACAGAGCGCAGAGTTCATGCAGATAAAGGCATAATGAGGAAGGTTTCTGCCAGACAAATTCATTGGATTAAGAGAAAATACCATTACAAAGCAGCAAACAGTTATTTGAAGCTGCTGGTGCCTCTGGAGTCCCTCAAATATCAAGGTGTAGGATCCTTCAAAGGCTTGCTGTGGTGCATAAACCTACTATTCGGCCACCCCTAAAGAGTGTTCAAAAGCAGAAACGGTTGCAGTGGGCCCAGACATACATGAAGACTAATTTTCAAACAGTCTTGTTTACTGATGTGTGTCGAGCAACCCTGGATAGTCCAGATGGATGGAGTAGTGGATGGTGGATGGCCACCATGTCCTAACAAGGCTGCGACGTCAGCAAGGAGGTGGAAGAGTCATGTTTAGGGCCAGAATCATGGGGAAACAGCTGGTAGGGCTCTTTAAGGTTCCTGAAAGTGTGAAAATGACCTCTGCAAAGTATATAGTTTCTGACTGACAACTTTCTTCCATGGTATAAAAAGCAGAAATGTGCCTTCAGGAACAAAATCATCTTCATGCATGGCCATGCACCATCTCATGCGGCGAAGTATACCTCTGAGTCATTGGCTGCTATGGGCATAAAAGGAGATAAACTCATGGTGTGGCCACCATCTTCCCCTGACCTCAACCCTATAGAGAACCTTTGGAGTATCATCAAGCAAAAGATGTATGAGGGTGGGAGGCAGTTCACATAAAAACAGCAGCTCTGGGAGGCTATTCTGACTTCATGCAAAGAAATACAAGTAGAAGCTCTCCAAAAACTCACAAGTTCAATGGATGCAAGAATTGTGAAGGTGATATCAAAGAAGGGTTCCTATGTTAACATGTAACTTGGCCTGTTAGGATGTTTTGGAGTTAAATAGCTTTTTTGTTCAGTGAATGTGACCTCCTAAGGCTGCAAATTCCACAAATGAGCATTTTAATTTCTTTAAAACATATCAAATGTTTAGAAATTCGACTGTGCCTAATAATTTGGAACAGTGCATTTTGAGTTTTTATTCATTTTGGAGATTATACTGTTATCATTGGGAGGTTTCTTCAATAAAATTTGATGTATACTCTAATGGGTGATTACTTTTATTAGACTGACTGTCATTTGCACCAACCATTTAGAAAAATCTGAAAAAAACGTAATTTGCATAATAATTTGGAACATAGTGTACAGTACAGACCAAAAGTTTGGACACACCTCATTTAAAGATTTTTCTGTATTTTCATGACTATGAAAATTGTACATTCACACTGAAGGCAACAAAACTATGAATTAACACATTTGGAATTATATGCTGAACAAAAAGTGTGAAATAACTGAAAATATGTCTTATATTCTAGGTTCTTCAAAGTAGCCACCTTTTGCTTTGATGACTGCTTTGCACACTCTTGGCATTCTCTTGATTAGCTTCAAGAGGTGGTCACCGGGAATGGTCTTCCAACAATCTTGAAGGAGTTCCCAGAGATGCTTAGCACTTGTTGGCCCTTTTACCTTCACTCAGCGGTCCAGCTCACCACAAACCATCTTGATTGGGTTCAGGGCTGGTGACTGTGGAGGCCATGTCATCTGGTGTAGCACCCCATCACTCTCCTTCTTGGTCAGATAGCCCTTACACAGCCTGGAGGTTTGTTTGGGGTCATTGTCCTGTTGAAAAATAAATGATGGTCCAACTAAACGCAAACCGGATGGAATAGCATGCCGCTGCAAGATGCTGTGGTAGCCATGCTGGTTCAGTATGCCTTCAATTTTGAATAAATCCCCAACAGTGTCACCAGCGAAGCACCCCCACACCATCACACCTCCTCTTCTATGCTTCACGGTGGGAACCAGGCATGTATAGTCCATCCGTTCACCTTTTCTGCATCGCACAAAGACAGTGGTTGGAACCAAAGATCTCAAATTTGGACTCATCAGACCAAAGCACAGATTTCCACTTCTATAAAGTCCATTCCTTGTTTTCTTTAGCTCAAACAAGTCTCTTCTGCTTGTTGCCTGTCCTTAGCAGTGGTTTCCTAGCAGCTATTTTACCATGAAGGCCTGCTGCACAAAGTCTCCTCTTAACATTTGTTGTAGAGATATCTGCTGCTAGAACTCTGTGTGGCGTTGACCTGGTCTCTAATCTGAGCTGCTGTTAACCTGCGATTTCCGAGGCTGGTAACTCGGATAAACTTATCCTCAGAAGCAGAGGTGAATCTTGGTCTTCCTTTCCTGGGGCGGTCTTCTTTGTAGCACTTGATGGTTTTTGCCACTGCACTTGGGGACACTATCAAAGTTTTCCCAATTTTTCGGACTGACTGACCTCATTTCTTAAAGTAATGATGACCACTCGTTTTTTTTACTTAGAATTTGTATTATGGCAAGAAAAAAGCAGCTAAGTCTATTCAGTAGGACTATCAGCTGTGTATCCACCAGACTTCTGTACAACACAACTGATGGTCCCAACCCCATTTATAAGGCAAGAAATCCCACTTATTAAACCTGACAGGGCACACCTGTGAAGTGAAAACCATTTCTGGTGACTACCTCTTGAAGCTCATCAAGACAATGCCAAGAGTGTGCAAAGCAGTCATCAAAGCAAAAGGTGGCTACTTTGAAGAACCTAGAATATAAGATCTATTTTCAGTTTCACACTTTCTTGTTAAGTATATAATTCCACATGTGTTAATTCATAGTTTTGATGCTTTCAGTGTGAATGTACAACTTTCATAGTCATGAAAATACAGAAAAATCTTTAAATGAGAAGGTGTGTCCAAACTTTTGGTCAGTAGAGTTAGGGTTGGAATTAGGGCTAGGGTTGGAAATGGGGTTAAGATTGAGCTTGTGGTTAGGGGTGTGTTGGGGTTAGGGTTGTGGTTAGGGTTAAGTTTGTGGTTAGGGTTAGGGGTGTGTCGGGGTTAGGGTTGTGGTTAGGGGTGTGTTGGGGTTAGGGTTGTGATTAGGGTTATGGCTAGAGTTGGGATTAGGGTTAGGGGTGTGTTGGGGTTAGTGTTGGAGTTAGAATTGAGGGGTTTCCACTGTTTAGGAACATCAGGGGTCTCCAAAAGCAACATGGCGCCACCATTGATTCCAGCCAATCTTGCGTTCAAAAAGTCAAATGGTGCTCCCTCCCTTCCGAGCGCTGACGTGCGCCCAAACAGTGGTTTACCCCTTCAGTGTGAATGTACAATTTTCATAGTCATGAAAATACAGAAAAATCTTTAAATGAGAAGGTGTGTCCAAATGTTTGGTCTGTACTGTATTTATAATATGAGTTCATATAAGCATTCAGCTCCTATAGTCTGTTCTGGTGCTTATATTGTAGCAAGCACTAAAAAAACTGGAACTTAATACATACAATTGACATGGAAAGTAAATGCTGACATACTGAGGTCTGTATCCAGGGAAGATACAGTATGCATTTACTGATATTGTGTTCACAAATTCTAGATCTCAACACTAAATGTCAATATTTTATCAGCTCTGCATTAGGTCCAGTGTTTCCTTAAATGCTCCTTTAACTGAGGGATAGTGGCTTGCTGAATTTTGCACACATTACACTGGAGGGAAGACTTCAACAGCTCGGAGGCTCCATCTCTTAGTTACTTTCCCCTTTAACCTTTATCATGTCCATTACTGCTGGAAGAAAAAATAATGGGAAAAAATCTTATCTCTATTGGAATTTGATTGTGTATAATTTTTTTCCCACTCTTAGCATAAGAAAAAAATGTATAACTATGTATTCTCAGCATCCAATTCTCTTTCAGAGAATGGGTTGTATGTGTTTTTGTGTGTGTGTATATGTCTCTTATGGATACTTTAGTGGATGACCCTGTTTTGGTGATGGGTGTCCATCTCCTGTAGACGTATACACCCGACAATGATGCATCATAGAGCACATATTATTCACTCTGTTGGCACCATTATGGTCTATGGCCCCATCAATGTAGACTCCCAAATCCCTTTTTTTGGGTGTGAGGTTGGACGCAAGTCCCAACGTGCAATGTCAAAGCACCCTTGGGAGCCCTGCAACATTTGCACATTCCTCATGCACAACCTGCACATTCCAGTAGATTTGGATTGCCTATTAGTTGTAAAGTCCTATCAGTTTTTTTCACCAGGTAAGAAGTTAACCTTATAATACTCACTGACAGCTCAGTGCTTCTAGCTGGCATGTATTTCACATTTCTTTTCATGTACAGTAGTCTTCCTACTGATAGTTTAACTGTAACCTGCACAAATAAGTAAACTGTAAAGATAGAAGCTACATTCTCAGAACCATGCAAAGTCTGCACGGGCAGTAACGCCCAATTACTTGGTGCACCCTATAGTTTCTGATGGGTGTAGATTGTGGATTAGTTGTTTGAAAAAACTGACCGTCACATCCATACATAGACTAAGTGTGAACAGGTGCTGAACCTAGAGTAACCAACTCATATATAGTCAAGTAAAAAAGGCAGCACACTGCAGCGCTAAGACATGCAAACATGAAACATGAAAACTGAACTGCAATACTGCACTAGAAATATGAAAAATGAGAGCGTTTAGCGCATAAAAATGGCCAATTTTATGTGTACCTGATAGCCCCTTTACGGCATCTCTCTCCTGATATACGCTATCTATCTGGTTAAAAAAAATAAGTCTGTTATTCAGCCTTAGGGTCCCTTTCCACTTGCGAGGAAAACGGACGCGTGCAATCCGATAAAAAATCGGATTGCACTCGGACCAATGTTAGTTAATAGGTGTCTTTTGATTTGCGATTTTTTTCTCAGCCGAAATCGGACTGAGAAAAATCTAGATCGGCTGAGAAAAAAATCGCAGCATGCTGCGTATTGCTGCGATTCTCGGACGAGACTCACCAATGCAAGTCAATGGGTGCGAGAAAAAAATCGCACAGCACTCGCACCATGCGAGTTCTGTCCGATTTTTACGCACCGGTGTCCTTTGAAAAGCCGGTAATTCAGCGCGGTGTACAGTAAAATCACACTGACAGGTTAGAATAGACTAGATATATACACATAGAATGTGTCTATATACATATATAGATGTCAGTGAGACACCTATATATGTATATTTATATTTAATGCAGCGCTAGATAGCATTAAAGCCGCTAATTCAATTGCCGGCTTCTCATTTCTCCTGCACAAACCCGACAGGATATGAGACATGGTTTACATACAGTAAACCATCTCATATCCCCATATTTTTTGCATATTCCACACTACTAATGTTAGTAGTGTGTATGTGCAAAATTTCAGCGCTGTAGCTGCTGAAATAAAGGGTTAAATGGCGGAAAAAATTGGCGTGGGCTCCCGCGCAATTTTCTCCGCCAGAGCGGTAAAGCCAGTGACTGAGGGCAGATATTAATAGCCAGGAGAGGGTCCATGGTTATTGGCCCCCCCGTGGCTAAAAACATCTGCCCCCAGCCACCCCAGAAAAGGCACATCTGGAAGATGCGCCTATTCTGGCACTTGGCCACTCTCTTCCCACTCCCTGTAGCGGTGGGATATGGGGTAATGAAGGGTTAATGCCACCTTGCTATTGGAAGGTGACATTAAGCCAGATTAATAATGGAGAGGCGTCAATTATGACACCTATCCATTATTAATCCAATTGTAGGAAAGGGTTAAAAAACACACACACACATGATTTAAAAGTAGTTTAATGAAATAAACACAGCGGTTGTTGTAATAATTTATTGTTCTCTCAATCCATCAGGAAACCCTCGCTTGGCAAAATAATAACCGCACAAGATACATACCTTCTGATGTCCGATCATGTCCCACGAGGTAATCCATCTGAAGGGGTTAACTAATATTACAGGCACGAGCTGCGATAAACCACTCACTGGTGCCTGTAATCCCCCGGGTGCTGAAAGGAAAGCAGGATCTGTACTTACATTGAGTCGCGGTGATGCGCCCTCTGGTGGATGTTCTCATAAACTGCAGCCTGGGAACTTTTTCCCACGCTCCAGGTCATATGAGGACATCCACCAGGGGGCGCATCACCGCGACTGAGGGAAATGTAGGTCAATGACCTACATTTCATTCATTCGCAGGGGAATTACAAGCACGGAGCACAGCTGCATTTAGCAGGGCTCCTGCCTGTAATATTAGTTAACCCCTTCAGATGGATTACATCGTGGGACGTGATCTGACATCTGAGGGTATGTATCTTGTGCGTTTATTATGTTGCCAAGCGAGGGTGTTCCTGATGGATTGAGAGAGCAATAAATTATTACAACAACCGCTGTCTTTATTTCATTAAACTACTTTGTAATCATGTGTGTGTGTGTTTTTTAACCCTTTCCTACAATTGGATTAATAATGGATAGGTGTCATAATTAACGCCTCTCCATTATTAATCTGGCTTAATGTCACCTTCCAATAGCAAGGTGGCATTAACCCTTCATTACCCCATATCCCACCGCTACAGGGAGTGGGAAGAGAGTGGCCAAGTGCCAGAATAGGCGCATCTTCCAGATGTGCCTTTTCTGGGGTGGCTGGGGGCAGATGTTTTTAGCCACGGGGGGGCCAATAACCATGGACCCTCTCCTGGCTATTAATATCTGCCCTCAGTCACTGGCTTTACCATTCTGGCGGAGAAAATTGCGCGGGAGCCCACGCCAATTTTTTCCGCGAGTTAACCCTTAAATTTAATAGCTACAGCGCTGAAATTTTGCACATACACACTACTAACATTAGTAGTGTGGAATATGCAAAAAAAAGGGGGATATGAGATGGTTTACTGTATGTAACCATGTCTCATATCATGTCGGGTTTGGGAAGGAGAAATTAAAAGCCGGCAATTGAATTAGTGGCTTTTATGCTATCTTGCGCTGCATTAAATATAAATATACATATATAGGTGTCTCACTGACATATATATATGTATATATACCTATTCTATGTGTATATATCTAGTCTATTCTAACCTGTCAGTGTGATTTTACTGTACACTGCGCTGAATTGCCGGCTTTTCAAAGGACACCGGTGCGTACAAATCGGACAGTAATACGGATGTCATACGGATGATGCGATTATAAAAAACGGATGATGCGATTAAAAATCGCATTGTACTCGCATGACACTCGCATGAAAATCGCATACGTTCCATCCGTTTTTTCGGTCCAGATTACGGACCGTTTTTTATCTCGCAAGTGGAAAGGGACCCTTACTGACAGACTTGGACTCTTAGATGGCACACTTCTTTTCCTACTGAAACCATAAATTATACAAATAAGTGTACAATAAAGCCCACTTTTCGGGCGCTTCTTGTCCAGGACGAGAAGTGCCTCTGCAAATCTCGGCAGCCATTTACATCCTCCTGCCGCTCTCGGACATGAACTGGCATTCAGAAGCGGCTGCTCATCTCCTTCTGCTGCTTCTGGACACAAGCTGGCATCCGGAAGCGGTGACTGCATGGGACCCGGCGATATATGGAGCGGAGGACAGCGATTCCAATGCAACGCCGGGGATCACAGGTTCTGGGTAAGGAGGCCCCGCTCCCTCCCCTCTGCTGTATTCCCCTGCAGCCTTCCCCGGTCGAGGATGTCCCTATTAAAGGCAGTATGGGTAGAAATCCCTATTAAAGGCACCATGGGTAGAAATCCCTATTAAAGGCACCATATAGGGGCCCAATCTTAATAGGACTATTGCATTCTTTTTCACAAAGCCCGTGACCCCAAATGTGCTCAGGAGCCCTCTGCCACCACCGATACCAGTGTATTTAGTCCCCCTGAGCGGGTTTAGTCACTGTAGCAATCCATGGCTTCTCTGGCCAAAGAGATTGAATACCTCCATGACCCATCTGTGGATCGGAGCATTCGCAGGACTGATTCAAATGGATCCTCTCCTACACAGGAGCCGTCGGCTAGCTGGGGCCACAAGCATTCTATAAACTTACAGGCATCTAGAAAACGGATCTGTAGTACGTTACCTGAGCAATCACGTGCCTTGGCGTCGTGAGCTCTGTCTCGCTCAGCGGCAAATGCCCCCAGATAAACATAATCACGTTTAAATGAACATTATGGATCTGTATAGAAAACGGACTCCATGTGTAAAAAAAAATAAAAGTCTCTGACATCTCTTCCGTACTAGAGTGACCGTTTATTTGGAGTGAAGCTGGTTCAGCTTGTCTCTGATGCTACGGGAGGAAAGAGCAAAATTCCTCCGCAGCAAGGCTTAGACATCCTTTTCGGCGTCAACAACAAAACCGTATTTCGGACACCAAAGATTCACTGCGTTAAGACGGAATCATTGTTCCGGTCCCAGTAAACGAACAATTCAAGGGGTTCTACTCGAATCTGTTTGCAGTTCAGTCATTCCTTTGGCTACAAGGGGTCAAGATCCCACCATGGAGGTTATCGGACCTGCAGCACTCATAGGGTCAGAGCACTTACCCAGGACTGTTGCCTGAGGCCTCATTGCTTTTCCCTGCAAATGACACATGGGAATAACGTGTCATAATTCGGTGGTACAGCCTCATTTTGCAGGGACTGGATCTAGACTGCACTATACCCCCCAAGTGGTTTTCGTCACTGTCGCAGCCCATAGCGTCACTGGTCACAGCGATGCAGTCCCTTCCTCTATCGGTCGGGGTCTTCGCTAGCTTGCCTCGGATGATTCCTCTAATGCAGCATGTTGATTCAGTGGTTAGCACTGCAGCCTTGCAGTGCTGGAATCTTGGGTTCAGATCCCACCACAGGTCATGCAAACTCGTCGATAAAAGAGGGGCGTTTGTAGTATCCATCGACAATGGGATACTTACCTCCTTATTCCGATTTTCTCTTCTCTAGACATTCCTGTGCTTCACCATTCCCGAACAGCATTTTCAGTTCACCACCTTGCTACCATTCCCACAGTGCTCTCGAAGGTCATGACGGCCGTCATGTCCATCTTGCACTCTCGGGGTGTGATCGCTCTGCTCTACTCAGAACCTTCTAATCAGGGGTCCATCCCACCAGGACTGCGCGAAGTGCCTTTTGTATCACTGACGATACTCTTTCTCTCCTGAACTCCTGGATAAACGTATACAAGTCTTCCCTCATTCCATCCCAGTTGATATCCTTTTTGGGAATGACCCTGGATACCACCGAGGGTTGGCGATTTTCCCTCAAGACAAGGTCTGAGCCCTTCAACAAGGAAACTGCGCACTTAGCTTCTCATCCCGTGATTCCATCCGGTTTGCCATGAGGGCACTGAGGAAAAATGGTAACCGCAATGGAAGCAATCTCTTTCCGCTCAGTTGCATTTCCATCCCCTTCAACATGAACCCGCTTTCCCTTGATCACCGATGCCGCTTGCTCCGGAGTGTCAGGCAACCTCAGAGGTGGACATTGAGGTCTTCTCTCCTCCAGGGGAAGTCCTTTTTCCCAGTTTAATAGCTAATCGGTGACTACCGATGCCAGTCTCATTTGGCGGGGGAGTAGTCGTTTGTCACCTCACTGTTCAGTGGCGCTGGTCAACTCGGGAGTCGAGCCTCCCGATCAATGTCCGAGCAATCAGGAAAGCCCTGCAGCAGTTCCATTATCTCCTGGCAGGTCTCCCCAATCATCAAAGGGGTACTCGCAGCAGGGCGGCCATGCACGAGGTAGCCCATATTCTCCGATGAGCAGAGAGGAACCACTCGGTATTTTCAGCAGCACATATCCCAGGCGTGGAAAATTTGGTGGCAGTTCTTTCTTAGCTGTCAGTCTTGCCTTGACACAGTGGGAACTTCATCTGGAGGTCTTTTGACAGATATGTATTCGCTTAAGGATTCCGGATGTGGATCTGATGGCTTCAAGCTTGAATGCCAAGGTACTCAACTTCCCAAGACCATCAAGGTGCATGCATGGGTTTCTCCGTAACATCAGTTTCGTCTTCTGTTTTCTTCCAAGGGTCATCAGGAAGATCTAAGCGGAGGAGGCTCCATTAATCTTTGTCGCCCAGGTTTGGCCACCCTGGGCATGATATGCAAATTTAGTGCAGATTGTCACCTATGTCCCGTGGCGACTGCCATATTGTCCAGATCTCCTTTGCCAACGTCCATTTTGTCATGAGAAATCAGGGTTCCTGTGTTTAACGGCATGACCGTTGAACCATGGGAGCTATCTCAAGCTGGGTTATCTCATCAGGAGTTTCCCACCATGATGGCATTGGAAAGCCTGCATCTGCTAGCATCACCGCACCTGATAACCTATTTCGAACGGTGCAGGTACTGCGGACGTCCTCATGTCTTCTCTGTTCCCTCCATTTTGGCAATTTTCTCCAGTCTAGTCTGAAATCAAGTTTGGCGCTCAACTTTCTTTCTCTAATGCCAGATCTCAGCCTTATCGGTTTTATTCCAGCGCAGGATTGCTTCCAATTAATAAGTGAGGTTTTTTTCATTCAAACAGCCTCCCATGTGGTATTCCCCTATAGAATGCTGTTAGAGGCCTTGGACCTTATATTGGACCTGGGTGCTCTTCAGCAGACTCCTTTCGAACCATTACAGGATGTCTCGTTACCAGTTCGGTCTCGGAAGGTCGTATTTTCTTGTTGCAGTGACGTCAGACAAGTCTCAGAGCTAGCCACTCTGTCCTGTCTAGTTCCTTTCCTGATTTTCCACCAGGACAAGGTGGTCATCGAATCATCTTCGTTCTTTGTCAACCAAGGTGGTCTCGTTTTTCACCTTTATCGAAGACATTGTCCTTCTCTCTTTTTTTTGTCCAGCACCGGTTCATCAGGTGGAATGAGCTATTCACACCCTGGATGTAGTGAGGGCGCTCAGAAGGTTCGTCTTGAAGACGGCGCCCTTCAGTAGGTCGGATGCCCTATCCGTGCTTCCTGAGGGTCTCAGGCAGGGTTTAGCTGCTTCAGGGCCACAATACCAAATGGATTCGCTTGGCTATTCAGAAGTCCTGCTGCACCAGAGATAGGCCTATCCCAGTGGGGATTAAGGCACACTTTACTCGGTCGGTGGATGCTTTTTTTTTTTTTTTTTTTGAGCCATTCGGCATCGGGAGTTGACAGAGCTGGTCTGCAAGGCTGCGACTTGGTACAGCCTAAACTCTCAGACTTCTGCACATTCAGCCTTTCGCAGATGTATTCTTCAAGCGGCGGTAGTGCAACTTTAGTCAGTTGGGACATGGGGGTCGATCTATTATGTTGTTCCCCACCCATGGACTGCTTTGGGACATCCCATGGTCTGTGTCCCCCAATGAGGCGAAGGAGAAATGGGGATTTTTGTGAGTACTCACCATAAAATCCTTTTCTCCGAGCTATTCCTTGGGGGGGGACAGCACCCACCCTGTTAATCTTTTGGCTTGTGCTTGTTTTTTTCTTTAATTTGATGTGAACTGGTTCTCTGGGAGCCAGCATAAGGGTGTATACTGCAGAGGAGGGGCTAACTTTTTTTGTATTCACTTAGTGTCAGCCTCCTAGTGGCAGCAGCATACACCCATGGTCTGTGTCACCCAATGATTGGCTCGGAGAAAAGGATTTTACGTTGAGTACTCACAAAAATCCCCATTTTTTTTAAGTTGATAAAAGCATTAAAGTACATGAAATCCTACAATTAAACAAAACTATTTTTAAATGTAATAAAAAAGTCTTACCTATAAACCACAAAGCAGAGAGTAAAAAAACAGAACAACTGAAAGGGGGGAAACATTTAAATGGCACACAGTTCATGTTTCAGTATCTATATATATATATAATTGTCTAAAGGTCACTTCCGTCTGTCTGTCTGTCTTTCTTTCTGTCTGTCCCGGATATTCATTGGTCGCGGCCTCTGTCTGTCATGGAAATCCAAGTCGCTGATTGGTCGCCGCAAAACAGCCACGACCAATCAGCGACGGGCACAGTCCGGAAGAAAATGGCCGCTCCGTAGTCCCCGCAGTCAGTGCCCGGCACCCGCATACTCCCATCCGGTCACCGCTAACACAGGGTTAATGCCGGCGGTAACGGACCGCGTTATGCTGCGGGTAATGGACTCCGTTACCGCTGCTATTAACCCTGTGTGTCCCCAACTTTTTACTATTGACGCTGCCTATGCGGCATCAATAGTAAAAAATGTAATGTTAAAAATAATTAAAAAAAAAAAAAAAACCTGCTATACTCACCCTCCGTAGTCCGCTGAGCCGCTCGCGCCGGCAGCCATCTTCCGTTCCCGGCGATGCATTGCAAAATTACCCAGAAGACTTAGCGGTCATCTGGGTAATTTCGCAATGCATCCTGGGAACGGAAGATGGCGGTCGGCGCGCGCGTATCGCTGGAGCTTCGGTGGATCCTAGGGGGTGAGTATATAACTATTTTTTATTTTAATAATTTTTTTTTAACAAGGATATGGTGCCCACACTGCTGTATACTACGTGGGCTGTGTTAGATACCGCGTGGCTGCTATATACTACATAGGCAGTGTTACATACTATGTGGGCTGTGTGATATATTGCGTGGCCTGTGCTATATACTGCGTGGGCTGTGCTATATATTACATGCCCACTGTTATATACTGCGTGGCCAGTGTTATATAGTATGTGGCTGCTATATACTGCGTGGGCAGTGTTATATACTACATGGCTGCTATATACTGCGTGGGCTGTGTTATATATTGCGTGGCATGTATTAATGCATCGGGTATTCTACAATATCTATGTATATAGCAGCCACATAGTATAGCACAGGCCACGTATTTGTCTGCTATATACTACATGGCTCCTATATACTACGTGGCCTGTGCTATATACTATGTGGCTGCTATATACATACATATTCTAGAATACCCGATGCGTTAGAATTGGGCCACCACCATGTATTATAGACATAAATACACTGCTCAAAAAATAAAGGAAACACTAAAATACCATATCCTTGAATGAAATATTTCAGTTGCAAGTCTTTATTCATTGCATAGTGGAATGCATTGAGAACAATAAAATATAAAAATGATCAATGTAGATCATTATTAATATCTCACAGAGATCTGGATTTGGAATGATACTCAAAATCAAAGTGGAAGATCAAATTACAGGCTAATTCAATTTCAACTACCTCAAAACAAGGAAATAATGCTCAGTTTGTGTTGCCTCAACGTGCCTGTATAACCTCCCTAGAACACCTGGGCATGCTTCTGATGATGCAGCGGATATTCTCCTCCCTGACCTGGATTAAAGCATCAGTCAACTCCTGGACAGTCTGTAGTGCAATGTGGCGTTGGTGGATGGAATGAGACATGCCTCCCCACACCATTACTGAGCCACTGTCAAACCGGTCATGTTGCAGGCACCAGAATGTTTTCCATGGTGTCTCCAGACTCTGTCACGCCCATCACATGTGCTCAGTGTGAACCTGCTCTTACCTGTGAAAAGAACAGGGCACCAATGACATTTGCAAAGAACACCAAGACTAGCAGATTCGACAATCACCCTGCACGGTGTTGGGTTGTAAGCTCAATGCCTATTTGTGGACGTAGGGCCCTCACACCACACTCATGGAGTCTGTTTCTGACAGTTTGAGCAGACACATGGATGTTAGTGGCCTGCTGCAGGTCATTTTGCAGGGCTCTGGCACTGTTCTTCCTTGCACAAAGGAGGAGTTAGCTGTCCTGCTCCTGGGTTGTTGTCCTCCTACGGCCCCCTTCCACGTCTCCTGGTGTACTGGAAGGTCTCCTGGTGTCTGCTCTATGCTCTGGACACTGTGCTGAGGACACAGCTACCCTTCTTGCCACAACTCGCATTGATGTGCCATTCTGGATGAGCTGCACTACCTGAGCAACTTCTGTGGGTTGTACAGTAGACACCACCTTATGCTACTGTACCTCTTTGGGTGTCAGAGGAATGACAAAATGTAAAAGTGACCAAAACAAGTCAAAAAGGATGAAAACCAAGAAATGGTATGTGGTCAACACCTGCAGAACCACTCCTTTATAGGAGATGTCTTGCTAAGGCCTGTCCCACACATCCAGATAATTCCGGTACCGGAAAAATCGGTAGCGGAGTTGTCCGTGAGCTCACGTGGCACACGTGTGCCGCCCGTGTGCTGACTGGGTACCACACGGACCGTGCAGGAGACAGCGCTAAAGTAAGCGCTGTCCCCTGCTTTGGGTGCTGAAGCCGCCATTAATTTCTTCTCTCCAGCAGCGCTCGCTGGAGAGAAGAAATGAAAAATCATTGTTTTTTTTTGTGGTTGTAATAAAGATCTTTGTCACCACCCCCCTCCCACCCCCTGTGCGCCCCACCGCTGGAAAGAAAATACCCGGCTCCCTCAAAGCGTCCTCTCCACGCCGCAGCTTCTCCTGTATGAGCGGTCACGTTGTGCCGTTCATTACAGTCATGAATATGCGGCTCCACCTCCCATAGGGGTGGAGCCGCATATTCATGACTGTAATGGGCGGCACCACATGACCGCTCATACAGGAGAAGCTGCGGCGCGGAGAGGACGCTTCGAGGGAGCCGGGTGAGTATTTTCTTTCCAGCGGTGGGGCGCACAGGGGGTGGGAGGGGGGTGGTGACAAAGATCTTAATTACAACCGCAAAAAAACCCAAAAAACAATGATTTTTCATTTCTTCTCTCCAGCGAACGCTGCTGGAGAGAAGAAATGAATGGCGGCTTCAGCACCACGCTGGGGGCACAGCGTTTACTGTAGCGCTGTCTCCTGCATGGCACACGGACAGCATCCGTATGCGGTACGTGTTTTACATGGACCCATTGACTTTAATGGGTCCGTGTGATCCGTGCGCTCCCACGAACACTGACATGTCTCCGTGTTTTGCACGCGGACACACGGTCCGCGAAAACATGCTGACATGTGCAGAGACACATTGATTTTAATGTGTCTACGTGTGTCAGTGTCTCCGGTACGTGAGAAAACTGACACCTCACGTACCGGAATCACTGACGTGTGAAAGCGGCCTAATTGCCTATCGTTTCTACCTGTTGCCTGTGCCATTTGCACAACAGCAGGAGAAATTGATTCACAATCAGTGTTGCTTCATAGCTGGAAAGGTTGATTTCACAGAAGTGTGATTGACTTTGAGTTACATTGTGTTGTTTAAAAGTGTTTCCTTTATTTTTTTGAGCAGTGTATATAAATAATGGCACAAGTGGATACTTTATTGCTCCGTATATACCATTGAAAAGGTGAATACAAATTGATTAACCCCTTTCTGACCTCGGACGGGATAGTACGTCCGAGGTCAGAACCCCCGCTTTGATGCGGGCTCCGGCGGTAAGCCCGCATCAAAGCCGGGACATGTCAGCTGTTTTGAACAGCTGACATGTGAACGCAATAGCGGCGGGTGAAATAGCGATTCACCCGCCGCTATTAACTAGTTAAATGCCGCTGTCAAACGCAGACAGCGGCATTTAACCGGCGCTTCCAGCCGGAAATGAGCGCATCGCCGACCCCCGTTACATGATCGAGGGTCAGCGATCCCGATGCTTCTGCAGAGTAACCATAGAGGTCATTGAGACCTCTATGGTTACTGATCCCCGGTAGCTGTGAGCGCCGACCACTGAGCGCCACCCTGTGGTCAGCGCTCATAGCACACCTGCATTTCTGCTGCTATGTAGCAGAGCCGATCGCGTTGTGCCAGATTCTAGCCTCCCATGGAGGCTATTGAAACATGGCAAAAGTAAAAAAAAATGTGAAAAAAATAAAAAACATATAAAAGTTTAAATCACCCCCCTTTCGCCCCATTCAAAATAAATAAATAAAAAAATCAAACCTACACATATTTGGTATCGCCGCGTTCAGAATCGCCCTATCAATAAAAAAATGCATTAACCTGATTGCTAAACAGCGTAGCTAGAAAAAAATTCGTAACACCAGAATTATGTTTTTTTGAAAGCTGTGACATTGCATTAAAGTGCAATAACGGGCAAACAAAAGAACGTATCTGCACCGAAATGGTATCATTAAAAACGCCAGCTCGGCACGCAAAAAATAAGCCCTGAAACGACCCCAGATCATGAAAAATGGAGACGCTACTGGTATCGGAAAATGGTGCAATTTTTTTTTTTTTTTTTTAGCAAAGTTTGGAATTTTTCTTCACCACTTAGATAAAAAATAACCTAGTCATGTTAGGTGTCTATGAACTCGTAATGACCTGGAGAATCATAATGGCATGTCACTTTTAGCGAACCTAGCAAGAAAGCCAAACAAAAAACAAGTGTGGGATTGCACTTTTTTTGCAATTTCACTGCACTTGGAATTTTTTTCCCGTTTTCTAGTACACGACATGCTAAAACCAATTATGTCGTTCAAAAGTACAACTTGTTTCGCAAAAAATAAGCCCTCACATGGCCATATTGACGGAAAAATAAAAAAGTTATGGCTCTGGGAAGGAGGGGAGCGAAAAACGAACACGGAAAAACGGAAAGTCAGGTCATGAAGGGATTAAATAATGCTGCAGGGGAAGACAATTACTACATAATTGCTGCATAATATGTAATAATAATAATAACATCTGGCACCATAGCACTATAAGTTAATCAGTAGAAATGGGCGGACACCTGGATGTTCGGGTCCGATGGATTCGGCCGAAAAGTTATAAAAAGTTTGGGTTTGGGTGCCATAACACTACCTGGACCCAAACCTGAATTCGGACCCCATTCACTTGAATGGGGAGCAAGAACACTGCTTCTCATCGGTGGTGAAACCATCACCGCCGGTCAGGGAGCCGACAGTGTGAGTGCTTAGCTGTGATAGGAGGTAAAAAGTTTATCTCCGGTCACTGGTGTCAGCTGATGGGATAACTGCTCCCATCATCTAAAACCTGCTGCTGCTAATAACAGCGAGAGCAGGACCAGTGGATGGGAGTATTCATCAGCCGCTCCTGCGCTGTAAATAAATAATTAAAAAAAAACCCCAGGGGTGGGGTCCCTTGTATCTTTGTTAACCAGCCAGGCAAAACTCACAGCTGGGGAATGCAACCTTCAGCTGTCAGCTTCAGCAAGGCTAGTTATCAAGAATAGTTGGATCCTGACGCCGTATTTTTTAATTAATTAAACAATTTAAAAAAATGGTGTGGGGTCCCCCCATTTTTGACAACTAGCCTTGCTAAAGCAGACAGCTGGGGGCCGGTATTCTCAGGCTGGTAAGGGATCATGGATATTGGCTTTCTCTCCAGTCTGAAAACAGCAAGCTTGTAGCTACCCAGAAAAGGCACATCTATTAGATGCGCCAATTCTGGTGCTTTGCCTTGCTCTTCCCACTTGTCCTGTAGCGGTGGCGAGTGGGGTGATAGTTTGGGGGGGGGGTGATGTCACCTTTGTATTGTCCGGTGACATCAAGCCCCGAGGTTAGTAATGGAGAGGCGTCAATAAGATGCCCCCATTACTAACCTCAGTCACACTGTATGAAAACATAGACACCAAGAATAAAAGAATAAAGTTAAATTGAAAAAATGACAGACTCCTTTAATAATCTCAATTAAACCATACTTACGATCTCGCCTAATTCCTCCAAAGCCCTCATTCTCCTGTAATAAACCAAAAATAAAAGACAATATCCCTCACCTGTCCGTCGTACTGTCCCTATTGATGGGGTCAGGGTGTAGGAGAATAAAGGTGGTGGTGAGGTGGATAAAACGAATGAAGCAAACAATGGGATGCATATGACAAATTAGGAAAAGGGGGTGTGTAAGAAAGGAATGATGGGGATGGGTGGTATGGGAGACAAGAGAGGAGATTGTGAAGATTAGGACATGGTGAATAGGATGGAGCTCCGGATGAATTGAAGCAAAAGTGATTACAGCTTGTCAGAGTAATATTCCTTGTATTATGCAGCAGTCTCTTCCTTGTAAATCAAGAACAATTGCAACCATTTAGAACATCACTCACATAGCATGGGTGTAAAGGGTCCTCCAAGCTTTTTTTGCGTTACATAAGCTTATATAACAAAAAGATCATATAGGTAATTTCATAATGCGCACAAGCAAACAGAAAACTTAAATAGCTGAATCTGCTATTTTCACTATTCACGTGTTAATAGCCTTGCATTTCACATGCGCCTCAAAAAATAATGTTTCTGCTGGGCGTTATGACAAAAAAAATTAGAATCTGGCGTCACACCAAGAAAAATTCTTCACTAATAAATACATCATTAAGTAAAAACATACAAAATGCCTCTTACTTTAACATTTTTCTCTCTTTTGTTTCATTTATTAGTCCTTGTCAGCTAACTACTTTTGGTCAGCTTCCCTAAACCAAAGGTCATGGCCATTCTCTTGTCCACTATAGATATACAGTTGTGCTCAAATGTTTACATACCCCGGCCGAAACTTTGCTTTCTTGGCCTTGATGATATCAAAACTTTTTCTCCACTCATGGTTAGTGGTTGGGTGAAGCCATTTATTGTCATACTATTGTTTTCTCTTTTTAAATCATAATGACAACCCAAAACATCCAAATTATCCTGATCAAAAGTTCACGTACCCTGGTGATTTTGGCCTGATAACATGCACAGAAGTTGACACAAATGGGTTTAAATGGCTACTAAAGGTAACATCCTCACCTGTGACCGGTTTGTGTGCATAAAAGCTTTCTGGGATTCAGACAGACTCTTGCATCTTTCATCCAGCCACGTGAGTCATGGGGAAAACAAAAGAATTGTTGACAGATCTATGGGAAAAGGTAGCTGAACTGTATAAAACAGGAAAGGGATACAAAAAGATATCCAAGGAATTGATAATGCCAGTCACCAGCGTTCAAATTTTGATGAACAAATGGAAAATTAGGGGCTCTGTAAAAACAAAACCATGGTTAGACCAACAAAAATGTTGTCCACAACTGCCAGGAAAATTGTTCGGGATGCAAAGAAAAACCCACAAATAACATTGTGTGAAATACAGGACTGTGGCTGTTTCAAGGTGCACAATAAGGAGGAACTTGAAGAAAAATGGGCTGCATGGTCGAGTCGCCTGAAGAAAGTCATTACTGCACAAAAGCCTCAAAGTATCTTGCCTACAATACGCAAACCAGCACAGAGACAAGCCTCAAAACTTCTGGAACAAGGTAATTTGGAGTGATGAGACCAAAATTTAACTTTTTGGCCACAACCATAAACATTACATTTGGAGAGAGGTCAACAAGGCCTATGATGAAAGGAACACCATTCCTACTGTAAAGCACGGAGTTGGATCACTGATGTTTTGGGGATGTGTGAGCTACAGAAGCACAGGAAACTTGGCCAAAGTTGAAGGAAAGATGAATGCAGCACGTTATCAGCAAATACTGAAGGCAAATTTGCACTCATCAGCCTGAACCTGTGCATGGGACGTTCTTGGATGTTCCTACATGACAACAATCCAAAACACAAGGCCAAGTCAACCTGTCATTGGCTACAGCAGAACAAAGTGAAGGTTCTGGAGTGGCCATCTCAGTCTCCTGACCTCAACATCATTGTGCCGCTCTGAGGAGATCTGAAGTGTGCAGTTCATGCTAGAGAGCCCAGCAATTTACAGGAACTGGAGTTTTTTTGCCAAGAAGAGTGGGCAGCTTTACCATCTGAGAAAATAAAGAACCTCATCCACACCTACCACAAAAGACTTCAAGCTGTCTTTGATGTTAGAGGGGGCAATACACAGTATTAAGAAATGGGGTATGTGAACTTCTAATCAGGGACATTTGGATGTTTTGGGTTGTCATAATTTAAAGAGAGAAAACACAATAGTTTGACAGTAAATGGCTTCACCCAACCACTAACCATGAGTGGAGAAAAAGTTTTGGTGTTGTCATTCATATTCTCTGAAAAAAGGCCGTGAAAGCAAAAATTCTGCTGTGGTATGCAAACTTTTGAGCACAACTGTAGATGGTGATTCCGCGAGGCTGAATTCTGTGGCACTCATGGCACATGGTGGAACAGTACCAGCAGGTACCAGTAACTTTTGCTGGTATAGGGCATTATCATCAACTTCACTGACATCAGAGTGGTGCTTTTGTTTTCTTGAGAGAGAACGAGACTCACAGTTACCCAATTCACTTAAGACCTAAAAATATTAGTTTCACCAATGGGTGATCCAATAATAGAATCCCATCTAAATCCCATTAAAATCCCACAGGCAATAGTCCAGACATGCATTTCCCATAATCTCATAAACTACTTATAGGGGTTTAACTACAATAAGACTGGTGAGTTGTAAGCCTCAATATGAGTTTTCTTAAATTCCTCCTTCATTTCATTCAATCATTCTAAATTTACATGGATCTGCAATATACCTTCTGGATCTATGTAGTGACAACAGGTTGGTCTACCCCTTGGCACATACCACTCTGGGCCGATGTGAGATAATCATGTGACGATATATAGCATGGTTCCCGAGATGATAGGGAAAAAGAGTACAGTCAGCAGTCTGTAAGATTTATTTTCATGATGCTTTATAAATGTATCATCCCACTTGTTCTTTAGAAAGATTTGTAATGGGTGAGTTTTTTCTTATCCCATGAATCGGCATTAACATTGTGATCATCAATCTGACTTCTCTTATGGCTCAGACACTCTCTTGCATAGAGAGGTGTGTATTCAAGTAGTCCTTCATTCAACCTTGACCGATGTGGAAGTGCTCAACTGGATCCTAGTTCTTTTCTCATGTTTTTTTTTTTTATTACAACTTACTATCCTGGATGAAGATCATGATTTTTCCCTTAAATTCATCTGGATCTGGAATAGAATAGTACACGCTGTGCAATTGAGTTAACCCCTTTACCCCACAAGGTGGTTTGCACGTTAAGAACCAGGCCATTTTTACAGTTCTGATCAATGTCGCTTTATGAGGTAATAACTCTGGAACGCTTCAACAGATCACAAAGATTCTGAGATTGTTTTTTCACGACATATTGTACTTCATAATAGTGATAAAAATTTATTTGATATAACTTGCATATATTTGTGAAAAAAATGGAAATTTGGCAATTCTCAAACTTTGAATTCTTATGCCCTTAAATCACAGATATGTCACACAAAATAGTTAGTAAATAACATTTCCCACATGTCTACTTTACATCAGCACAATTTTTTAAACATTTTTTTTTGTTAGGAAGTTATAAGGGTTAAAAGTTGACTAGCCATCTCCCCTTTTTCCAACAAAATTTAGAAAACCATTTTTTTAGGGACCACCTTATATTTGCAGCGACTTTGAGGGGTCTGTATGATAGAAAATACCCAAAAGTGATACCATTCTAAAAACTGCACACCTCAAGGTGCTCACCATCACATTCAAGAAGTTTATTAACCCTTCATGTGCTTCACAGGAATTTTTGGAATGTGGAAAAAAAAAATCAACATTTATCTTGATTTTCATAAAAATTTACTTTAAACCGAACCAATTTTTTTATTTTCTCAAGGGTAACAGTAAAAAATGGACCCCAAAAATTGTTTTGCAATTTCTGCTGAGCATGCCGATACCCCATATGTGGGGGAGAACTACTATTTGGGGGCACTGCAGAACTCAGAAGGGAAGGAGCGCCATTTGACTTTTTGAATGTAAAATTTGCTGGAGTCATTAGTGAACACTATGTCCCATTTGGAGAGCCCATGATGTTCCTAAACAATTGAAAACCCCAAGTGACCACATTTTGGAAACTAGACCCCTCAAGGAATGTACTTAGATGTGAGGTGAGCACCTTGAACCCCCAGGTACTTCACAGAAGTTTATAATATTGAGCCGTGAAAATAAAAAAGATCAAATTTTCCCCACAAAAGTTATTTTAGCCCCAAATTTAGCATTTTCATAATAACAGGAGAAATTGCACCATACAATTTGTTGTGCAATTTCTCCTGAGTACGCAGATACCTCATATGTCGGAGAAAACTACTGTTGGGGTTGCAAGGCAGGGCTTTGAAGGGAAGGAGCATCATTTGACTTTTGGAATGTAAAATTTCCTGGAATCATTAGCGAATGCCATGTCCCGTTTGAAGAACCCCTGATGTGCCTAAACAGTGAAAATCACAAACAAGTGACCCCATTTTGGAAACTTGACCCCTAAAGGAATGTATTTAGATGTATGGTGAGCACATTGAACCCTCAGGTGCTTCACAGAAGTGTATAATGTCGATTCGGCAAAATAAAAAAAAAAAAATCACATTTTCGCTTCAAATTTTGCATTTTTAGAAGGGTAACAGGAGAAATTGCACCTTACAATTTGTTGTACAATTTCTCCTGAGTACGCCGATACCCCATATGTTGGGGAATACTACTTTTGAGGCACAGTGCAAAGCTCTGAAGGTAAGAAGTGCCATATTGGAGTTCAGATTTTGCTGGAATGCTTTGAGGGTGCCATGTCACATTGGCAGAGCCCCTGAGGTGCCAGAACAGAAACCCCCCATATGTGAACACCCCCCAATGAATTCATATAGGGGTGCAGTGATCATATTGACACCACATATGCCTCACAGAATTTTATACTATTAAGCGGTGAGGAAAGAATAAATTACATTTTTACCACTAAAATGTTGTTTTTGCCCCAAGTTTTTAATTTTTTTAAGGGCTAATAGGAATTTTTTTTACAACAAACTGAGGTCCACTTTTTCGGGAGCGCCATCACATCCATTATCATGAAATGAAAAGGACATGGCACCACAACTAACCTGCCAAGAGAGGGGACGCCCACCAAAACTCTCAGCCCGGGCAAGGAGGGCATTAATTAGAGAGGTACTAAAGAGAACAAAGGCAACCCTGAATGAGCTGCAGAGTTCCCAAGCAGAGACTGGAGTATCCATAAGACCACAATAAGCTGTACACTTCATGGAGGTGTCCTTTATGGAAGAGTGGGCAGAAAAAAAGCCTTTACTTACACACAAAAATTGTAAGACTTGTTTTGAGTTTACCAAAAGACATGTGGGAGACTCCCCAAATGTATGGAGGAAGGTGCTGTTGTCAGATGAGACCAAAATTGAACTTTTTGGCCAGAAAGATAAACACTGTCTGGCGCCAAACCAACACAGCTCATCGCCCCAAGAACACCATTTCCATAGTGAAACGTGAAGGATCATGCTAATGGGATGTTTTTCAGCAGCAGGGACAGGTAAAATGGTCTGAGTTAAGAGGAAGATGGGATGGTGTGAAATACAGGGATATACTTGAGCAAAACCTATTTCAGTCTGTCAGTGATGTAAGACTTGTACAGATGTTAACCTTCCAACAAGACAATGACCCAAAGGGTACTGCTAAAGGAACACTCGAGTGGTTTAAAGGGAAATAAGTGTTTTCAAGTGCCCTAGTCAAAGCTCAGACCTTAATCCAATTGAGAATCTGTGGTCAGACTTGAAGATTACTGTTCACCAGAGGAAACCATCTAACTTCAAGAAGCTGTTGGTTTGTTTTTTGGTTCCACATTATTTTTTTTGTTATTGTTGTCACAACTCATAATAAATAACTGAAAGTAACTAAATATAATATGCAACACATAACATTATTACACAATGAATATTTTACAGAATATATTTGTTCTCAGAAGTTTTTTTGATTAAATTGATTCTTCCATGACTGGGCCAAATTTTACAGTGTCACTTTATGAGGCAATAACTCTGGACCGCTTCAACGGATCCCACTGATTCTCAGACTGTTTTTTCAAAACATATTGTACTTCATGTTAGTGGTAAAATATCTTTGATATGACTTGCGTTTAATTGTGGAAAAAAAATGCAAATTTGGAGATTTTACAATTTTCAAACTTAATTTGTATGCCCTTAAATCAGAGTTGTCACACAAAATAGTTAATAAATAATATTTCCCACATGTCTACTTTACATCACCACAATTTTTTAAACATAATTTTTGTGTTAGGAAGTTATACGGGCTAAATTTGACCAGCGATTTGTCATTTTTCCATCAAAATTCATTTTATTTAGGAACCACAACACATTTGAAGTGACTATTTGAGGCATCTACAGGTACTTCTCACAAAAGTAGAATATCATCGAAAAGTTACTTTATTTCAGTTCTTTAATACAAAAAGTGAAACTCATTATATAGAGTCATTACAAATAGAGTGATCTATTTCAAGTGTTTATTTCTGTTAATGCTGAAGATTATGGCTTACAGCCAATGAAAACCCAAGAGTCATTATCTCACATTAGTCATTAAGTCACAAAAGGTCATTGCTAAAGAAGCTGGTTGTTCACAAAGTGCTGTATCCAAGCATATTAATGGAAAGTTGAGTGTAAAGGTACCTTCACACGAAGCGACGCTGCAGCGATAGCGACAACGATGTCGATCGCTGCAGCGTCGCTGTTTGGTCGCTGGAGAGCTGTCACACAGACCGCTCTCCAGCGATCAACTATGCCGAGGTCCCCTGGTAACCAGGGTAAACATCGGGTAACTAAGCGCAGGGCCGCGCTTAGTAACCCGATGTTTACCCTGGTTACCAGCGTAAAATCTAAAAAAAACAAACAGCACATACTTACATTCACGTCCCCCTGCGTCCACTTCCTGACTGACTGAGCGCCGTACAGTGAGAGCAGAGCGGTGACGTCACCGCTGTGCTGCTTTCACTTTCACTTTGCGGCGCTGAGTCAGAGGAGGAAGCAGACTGCAGGGGACGCAATGTGAGTATGTGCTGTTTGTTTTTTTTACATTTTACGCTAGTAACCAGGGTAAACATCGGGTAACTAAGCGCGGCCCTGCGCTTAGTAACCCGATGTTTACCCTGGTTACCAGTGTAAAATATCGCTGGTATCGTTGCTTTTGCTTTCAAACACAACGATACACAGCGATCGGACGACCAAATAAAGTTCTGGACTTTATTCAGCGACCAGCGACATCACAGCAGGATCCTGATCGCTGCTGCGTGTCAAACGAAACGATATCGCTAGCGAGGACGCTGCAACGTCACGGATTGCTAGCGATATCGTTATAATGTCGTTTCGTGTGAAGGTACCTTAAGGAAAAAGTGTGGTAGAAAAAGGTGCACAAGAAACCAGGATAACCGCAGCCTTGAAAGAATTGTTAAGAAAAGGTCATTCAAAAATTTGGGGGAGATTCACAAGGAGTGGACTGCTGCTGGAATCAGTGCTTCAAGAGCCACCACACACAGATGTATCCAGGACATGGGCTACAAGAGTTGCATTCCTTGTGTCAAGCCACTCATGACCAATAGACAATGCCAGAAGCGTCTTACCTGGGCCAAGGAGAAAAAGAATTGGACTGTTGCTTAGTGGTCCAAGGTGTTATTTTCACATGAAAGCAAATTTTGCATTTCATTTGGAAATCAAGGTTCCAGAGTCTGGAGGAAGAGTGGAGATGAACACAATCCAAGCTGCTTGAGGTCTAGTGAAGTTTACACAGAGAGGTTTGGGGAGCCATGTCATCTGCTGGGGTAGGTCCACTGTGTTTTATCAAGACCAAAGTCAGCACACCTATCTACCAGGAAATTTTAGAGCACTTCATGCTTCCTACTGCAGACACGCTTTTTGGAGATGGAAATTTCATTCTCCAGCAGGACTTGGCTCCTGTCCACACTGCCAAAAGTACCAATACCTGGTTTAAAAACAACAGTATCACTGTGCTTGACTGGCCAGCAAACTAGCCTGATTTAAACATTGACAAATCTCCTGGCCCAGATGACAGTCATCCACGGATACTGTAGGAATTGAGCTCAAAAATTGACAGACCACTGATCTCATATTCTTAGTCTCTCTTGTAACAGGGGTGCTGCCACAGGATTTGAGTATGGCTCATGTGGTACCAATATTTAAGAAAGGTAAGAAGGTCGATCTAGGCAACTATTGTCCGGTAAGCCTGAAATAAGTAGTGTGCAAAATTTTTGAGGGCATTATAAGAGAAGACCTGCATAAATATATTGTAGATAATATAATAATTGACAACCAACTCAGATTCATGAAGAATAAGTCATGTCTAACTAACATGTTGGGTTTCTATAAGGAGGTAAGTGCAAACCTGGATGTTGGTTATGCGGCTAATGTGATTTATCTGGACTTTGTAAAGTCATTTGATACTGTTCCACATAAAAGCCTTATACTGAAGCTACAGAAGCAAGGACTGTGGGAAAGTATATACAGATGGGTAACAAATTGGCTAAATGACAGGAAACAAAAAGTTGTCATAAATGGTACATTGTCTAAATGGGATAAAGTCAGCAGTGGGGTACCGCAGTTATCTGTGCTAGGACCGATTCTTTTTAACCGCTTTATCAATGACTTTTGTGGATGAGATTAAGAATAAAGTGTCAGTCTTTGCTGACGACACCAAACTATGTAGGATATTAAAATCTGACCTTGACATTACAATATTGCAAAACGATCTGAATAAGATGACTGAATGGGCAAACACTTGGCAAATTAAATTTAATGTAGATCAATGTAAAGTAATGCACCTAGGACGGGGTAATCATATTGCTTCATATACAGCTCTGGCAAAAATTAAGAGACCACTGCAAAATTTTCAGTTTGTCTGATTTTTCTCTTTGTAGGTATATTTTTGAGTAAAATGTAAATTGTCCTTTTATTCTATAAACTACTGACAACATGTCTCCGAAGTTCCAAGCAATACATTTTGCATTTATTTTCTGAAAATGAGAAATGGTCAAAATAACAAAAAAAATGCAGTGCTTGCAGACCTCAAATAATGCAAAAAAAAAAGTTCATAATCATTTAGAAACAACAATACTTATGTTTTAACTCAGGAAGAGTTCAGAAATCAATATTTTGTGGAATAACCATGATTTTTAATCACAGCTTTCATGCATCTTGGCATGCTTTCCACCAGGCTTTCACACTGCTTTTGGGTAACCTTATGTCACTCCTGGTACAAAAATTTAAGCAGTTCTTTGTTTGGTGGCTTGTAACAATCCATCTCCCTCTTGATTACATTCCAGAAGTTTTCAATGGGGTTCAGGTCTGGAGATTTGGATGGCCATGACAGGGATTTTATGTGGTGGTACTTCATCCACACCTTGATTGACCTAGCTCTGTGGCATGGCACATTGTCCTGCTGGAAAAAAGTCCTCAGATTTGGCTGAGAAGAAGGAATCAACTGTTTTTCCAGGACAACCTTGTATGCGGCTTGATTCATCCTTTGCAAAGATTAACCTGCGTAATTCCAGCCTTACTGAAGCATCCCCAGATCACCACCGATCCTCCACCAAATTTTACAGTGGGTGCAAGACACTGTGGCTTGTACGCCTCTCCAGGTCTCCGTCTAACCATTAGAAGACAAGGTGTTGGGCAAAGCTAGAAATTAGACTCATCAGAGAAGATTACCTTACTCCAGTTCCTCTATGGTCCAATCCTTATGGTCTTTGGCAAACTTCATGTGATGGAAGGAAACCTTTTTTTTTTTTCGATTTTCTTTTTTGCAATCATCTGTTTGTTAATAATTTTGGAAAAGTTGATAAAATGTAGGCAACTATCATAATTAAGTTTAAAGATGTTTAATGTGTGAAACATACTTTGTTGAATGATGCGTAAGGAATGTGGGTAAATATTTTGGTTGTTTCTGTGGTAACATACGGATGCAAAACCTGGACAATAAAGAAATAAGGATCGTCACCTTCGAAATGTAGTGGTAGAGAAGGTTGTTATCAATACTATGAATGACAAGAAGAACAAAATAATCACTTTTGAATCAAATCAAGTGAGACATGTCCCTCGAAGCAACGATCACTAAGCTACAAATTTCCTACTTTAGACACATCATACCAAGAGAGGAATCACTGGAGGACATCATGATCAGAAAAATAGGAACACTCGAAGAGAAAAAAACAGAAACTTGATGTCTTGACACAGTCAAAGTAATGGTAGAAAAGACCCTGACAGACCTATCCAGTTATGCATAAGGTTGATCTTCTAACAGATCATTCAACTATCAAGTCAACAGGGCTCGAGATCAATACAAGAGTTATTTAAAACAAGACAAAAAAAGTGCGACAAAATGGATTTCATTATGTAATGGGCTTTAGACCTTGAAAGTTGCCAAACATATTAGACTAAAATCATCCGATTTAGCAGATTTGAGCAAACATAGCCTACCTTGTAACTTGCATTATGTGTTTTGACAACACTTTTTCTCTCTATGCAAGGGAGTAATTTTTGGGTATAAAAAAATAAAACATTGCCGAGCCATTTGTCCCCAATTAAGCTCTATCTGTATGCGACCTTCCTGATAATACCACTGCTCTCTGTACTTGACCTTCCTAACAATGCAGGTGCACTCTGTATGTGACAGTTCTAGTAACGCAACCGCTCTCTCTACGTGACCGTTCTAATAATGCAGTCATTTTCTGTACATGACCATTCTAATAAAGCAGCTGCTTTCTATACGTGACCTTCCTAATAAAGCAGCCGCACTCTGTACTTGACCTTCCTAATAACGCAGCCACTCTCTGTACGTGACCTTCCTAATAACTGCTGCTCTGTACGTGACCTTCCGAATACTACTGCTCTCTGTCTATATATGTGCTTGAGGCTCGGCAAGTACAGGCATGGGAGACTGGTAGGGAATCCCTAGTTCTGTTGACATTTTGTTTTTTTCAAAGCTTTCCCTTCCGATTTTATTCCTCTTGAAAAGACCCGCAGAGGTGCAAATTGTCTGTCAACAGCCATTCTAAGCTGAATGTGCCTTCCTTCGTCAGACTGCAGCTGCTATGCATCTTGAGCCTGGGCAATTACTGGCATGGGAGACTGGCTGTGGATCCCTGGTACCAATGACATTTTGTTTTTCTTTTTTCAAAGCTTTCCCTTACGATTTTATTCCTCTTGAAAAGACCCGCAGAGGTGCTGACTATCTGTCAACGGCCATTCTAAGCTGAACGTGTCTGTCCTAATCATGTTGCAGCTTGAGGCCGAGCAAGTACTGGCATAGGAGATGGACTGTGAATCCCTGATCCCGTTGATATTTTATTTTGGGTTTTTTTCATTATATATGATTGTTCAAAGTCATACAGGTGAAAAAGTAAATGCTCCCAGAAAAGAATCTTTGCGAAAATTAGCATGTAAACTTTCCAAGCTAATATTTCTGCAATGGAACTGAAAAATAATTTAAAAAAAAATGTACTTAACTCTGCAGCCACTAACCCATGATTTGTCCAGTTTAACATGCTAAAACTGCTAAGTCCTCTTTAAAACCCTATACACATTAGACTAACATCTGTCAAACACAACTGGCCAACAGTATAATTTCTATACCTCTTCTATGACAAATGATGAGGGAGAGACAGATCCAGCATGTACAATTTTGGACTACCAATCATTTTGTTCTCACAGAGAGAAGCCGCCTACACACGAGTTTGGTTGCAGATCTCTCTTGGAGAACATAGCTAAACCGAAAGCTCATGTTTGTGAGAATGTGGGTGGGGGGTGTGAAGTCAGGAGAGACTGCTGCTGGCCAAACCACTGTTTGGCCTACAGCGATCTATTGCGTATAGAGGCTTTACATTTCACCCAGACTCAATTTAGAAGTCTTGCTTCCATCCATGATACCTCACTCCAAAGATACACTGAGAAAGAATAGTAGGTGGAGAACTTCTGCTCTTGCTACTATTGTGCTTTCATAAGAGGCTTTCATACAAAATGTCAAAAGTCAGTCAGTACATCTCGGTGTGATAACATAATTAGTTTGTGAGCTCCATTGGGGACGGTGATGATAATTTATATAAACCTCTGCAGAATATGATAGCGCCATATAAGCAAAGCATAATAAATAAATAATACAACTTTGTTTATTTAAACATTCATTTTATTAGTAACTTTTTTTTACCACCCGAGTCAGTCACTCATACAGGCACATAAACTTTCTGTATGATGTATCTGCATGACCTGTAACACATAAGCTTTTCATGTCATTTGAGGTGGAGGAAGGAAAAGGAGACTGAATTGAAGGAAACTAAGTAAAATATATGTATAAAATAAATCTAGAGTCCAAAATAATTTTCCAAAACCATAATTATAAAACCATAAGACAAATTACCGATCTGTGTTATCACATGAGACTCTTCTGTATGTGTAATCAGAAGACAACTATAAAAGAAAAAAGGAACAGTTTCATAGTTTCTTTACATGAACCGACTGGCGGCACTAAACCACCACTTATCGCTAAAATATGTACCGATAGGCAGTGGCTTAAAATGCACTTTACACGGGCAGATGATGTGCAGTGAATGCTAGATCGATCAGGGGCGCATAGGCTGCCATTGTTTTCGGTACTGCAAATATTGTTTGTACTGCCGAGAATGATCATTTTTAAAGAGAAGCTGCACCAGCTTTTTGCTACCCCATCTGAAAGCAGCATGATATAGGGACAGAGATCCTGATTCCAGAAATTTCAATCTTTACTGGGTGTTACAGGTTTGATTAAAAATTGATTTATCTGCTGCAGATCTAGCAATTCTCTGAATGCTTAGCTTTTCATAACCACACCCACACCGCTGATTGGAAGCTTTCTGTGACATTGTACATGTACAGTGTAAGCTGCCAATCAGTGGTGGGGGTGGCAGTAGGGTTACTAGTCCTCTAGTGAAAATCTGTTGATAAAACAATGATTTCATGAAAACTACAGCAACCAGCCCAATAACTGACACATCTCTGGAATAAGAATCTCTTCTCATATATTATGCTTCTATCAGATTACATCGCAAAAACCTGATGACAAATTCTCATTAAGCAATCCCAAAATCATTTCACCTGACAAACAAGTGTTTTGCTTGTTCATTTGGGTGCTCAACAGCTCATTTACAGTGAAAGGTAATCAGTAAACAAGCGCTCACCTTGGAGAAGCACCTACATTAAGTTTTATTCATTCATTAAATGTGTATATGTGCATGTAATTAGTGTGAGTGTATTAAACTACTCGCCTACTGCTGCCTTCTCCTGTGTCCAACACCATTCCTCCTCCTCTGCGTGACATCACCGCTCTGCAGCATCTCTGGCTCACGCGGCGCTCTGCGTCACCCAGCAGTCTCTCTTACAATGTAAGACTATAGAGCATACGAACGAGGCTACATAGACTTGCATTGTAAAAGACTACGGCTAGTCACTATTGTGGTGATGTCACTGAGAAGGGGAGTACAACTGTGCTGGACACCGGAGAGAGCAGCGGTAGGCGAGTATATGAATACACTCACACTACATCACAGACACATATTCACACATTTAATGGAGGAAAAACTTCATGGGAGTGTTTTTTTTTTTTAAGAGCATGTTCTTCAGATGACAAAAAAAAAAAAATCCAGGCTTATGGAGAGAAAAAATAGATCCTATAAAACCAACACTCGTACCAGTCATGTGATTATAAAGTTTGACAATGTATTCTCAATTTTCCTATACTAAAAAAAATCTATCCTAAATACTGCAGTTTTTGACACTGGTAGTCAATGATCACTCAACACTAGGCTAACACTTCTAGCCACGGTATACACAAATATAGTGGCAGAAATAAAGCCCCTGATAGACTTTAGACTAATATTGATGGGTTTGGCCCACAGTATATGCATCGGAGCCCCTGGTAGCTTTTTATTGGGGTAAATATTGATACAGCATTTCCAGTTTTGGACTGCTGATTGCATTGTCTCCTAGAGATAAGACATCACTAGCATTGTTTGGAGATCGCTTTCTCATAAAGAACACAAAAGTGCACTACCAAACAAGCACTCCTGTGTATGGGAGAGCTGGCAAGATGGTGAACCATCCCGACCGCTATCTAATGTGTATGATGGGCTTTATTTCATGACCATCAAGATGAAAGATTACAACAAAATTCTGTATTACAAACATGGAGGCAGATAAAGCTACGTTCACATTTGCGTTGTTGTGCGCAGCGTCGGCGACGCAACGCACAACGCATGCATAACGCAGCGTTTTGTGACGCATGCGTTCATTTTTTAGACGCCAAAAAACTGCATCGTGCAGCGTTGTCTGCGCCCTGACTGTTGCGCCAAAAATGACACTTGCATCACAAAATGCTAGACAACGCATGTCCATGCGCCCATGTTAAATATAGGGGCGCATGCGTCGCCGCGGCTGCGCCCGACGCAACGCAAAGGTGAACGTAGCCTAACACGTGAAAATAGGAGATTTAAAACAACTCCTCCTCACTCTGCACATTGACCTCTGTATATGCTATAGTACATGTCCACAAAATGGCCATCAACACTTCTTTTTCTATCTCATCCAATTTTGGATGGACATATTGGTGCCTACTCCATGAGTCAAGCAAGAAGAAAACGATTTATTACCACATTTGCATGTAGTTGTTGACAGTCATATAACATAAGCATTCAGCTCCTATAGCCGATTCCGCTGCTTATATTGTAGAAAGCACTAAAAAGACTGGAACTGCCTGAAAGTCAATATAATCTTCAGCTATTACTGGTCAATCACAATACATAGGAACTACAATAGAGGAAATAGTTTTTCTGAGCACTGTACATGTAATAACCTGCAGCAGTAATACATACAATTGACATGGATAGTAAATGCTGACATACCGCTATACAGGGGTCAGTATCCAGGGAAGATACAGTATGCATTTACCGATATTGTGTACCCAAATTCTAGACCTTAGAATACTAGGTGCCAATACTTAATCAGCTCTGCATTAGGTCCAGTGTTTCCTTAAATGCTCCTTTAACTGAGGGATAGTGGCTTGCTGCATTTTGCACACATTACACTGGAGTGAAGACTTCAACAGCTCGGAGGCTCCATCTCTTACAGTTACTTTCCCCTTTAACTTTATCATGTCCATTACCGCTGGAAGAAAAAATAATGGGAAAAAAAGCGACACGTATATATTAATAAAAGAAGTATGTTAGTGAAACATACAGGTCAGTACATACATCGTCAGCATAATCACGGAGAAAGCAGTTCAGATGGCAGTATAGTTCATAGACTTATTATTAAAAGGGGTTTTCCAGGCTAAACATAAATTCCTATGTGACTGCAGATATATGGAATATGGGACCCAGTTTTAATCCCTTCACAACCTTGGACATATCCGTACATCCAGGTTGGTAAGTATTTAGCGAACTTGGACGTATGGATACATCCTGGCAATTTTGCGTGCACAGTGGCTATGCGTGCGTTCACCATCGGGTGTTCAGCTGATATGACAGCTGACATCCGACACTCACTGCCAGGAGCGGTGCCCACACCGCACTCGGCAGTTAGACCCACGAGATCGATCGCAGCATTTAGGAGGTAGGCAGAGTGAGGAGGCTCCCTCTGATCGACACCCTTCCCCGATCGGACTGGTCCCAGACGGGTCACCAGAGCTAGCAAGCTTGTTACACCATGCTCAGAACACGGTGTATCAAGCTTTTATGCCAGTGCAGCACTGACAGTTTATAAAGCATAGCAATGGTCATGCATTGGAACTCCTGGCAGAAAATTCCCTACAATGAGGCAGATGGAGGCATTATGGACGCTGTCTGGCCTATGATACGGCAGTGTTCAACTTTTTAGGAGTGCATAAAAGTGAGGTCTGCCACAGATTTGTGCACTTCTCAAAAGGACAATGCTGACCAAAGGCCAAGCGGAGTCCAGAGTAACTCTGCTTCCTCATTATAGTGAATGGATCCCTCGGGGGTTTCATCTGAATCACGTCACTCAGAGATTTAGGTGGAAACCCCAAAGTGGTCAACATAGAGCACAGGAAAAATGTGATCCCAAACATAATGTTCCCAATAAAAGCTTCAAATCAATCCACAAAAAAAAAGCAAGTCCCCACTCAGGTGTGTTATCTGTTAATGGAAATATAGGCGGCTTCCACATTACTGGTAGTATAAAGGCTCTGAAAAAGTGAAATGGCTCCTCGCCCCCCAAACAAAATTCCGCAAATTCTGTGCTCCCAAATCCAAATGCCCCCTCTCCCTTCTGAGCCCCAGTGTGCATAAACCACATTTAGCATCCACATGTTTGGCATTTCTGTAGTGATGAGAGCCCGCCTAATTTACAGGTGCGTGTCTGCAGAAGCAAGATCTAGGTATAATGTACTGGTCACTACAGCATACTGGTGACTACAACAGCAGTTTACAATTTTTACTTAGCAACATCCACTGCAGCTTGTTTCTGGAAAACACCCATGAAGACAAAAGAGTCACTACACCTGTAGATAAATTCCGAAAGGGGTATAATTTCCAAAATGGGGTCACTTGATTCTGCTCTTCTATCAATTAGGGGCTCTGTATATGGAGTCCGCAAACTATTTTAGGAACATCTGCGCTCCAGGAGGCAAATAGCACTCCCAAGTCTCGCCGTATGGCTAAACAGTACTGTACAGCCACATATGGGGTATTCTACATTCAGCAGAAATTTGTGTGCCATTTTTACCCATTTCCCATTATGAAAATTTAAAATCTGGAGCTAAAACAAAATTTTGGTGGTAAAAATGTAATTATTTTTTTATTCACTGCCCAATGGTATAAAATTATGTGACACACCTGTGGTGTCAATATGATCACTGCTCCCCTAGATGAATTCATTGAGTGGTGTAGTTTTTTAAATGGGGTCAATTAGGGGGTGGTTCTGTTAATGTGACATGACACCCTCAAACCAGTCCAACAAAATCTGAACTCCAACATAGCGCTCCTTCCTTTCTGAGCTTTGCACTGTGCATCAAAAGTAGTTTTTGACCACATATGCTGTATCTGTCTACTCAGGAGAAATTGCACAACAAATTTATGTGTCCACTTTCTCCTGCTATGCCTGTGAAAATGAGAAATTGGGGCTAAAACAACATTTTTGTGGGAACATTTTTTTTTTTCATTTTCACAGATCAACGTAATATTCTGTGAAGCAACTGTAGGACAATTTTTTTAAGGGGTTTAGTTTCCAAAATGGGGTCACATGTTGGGGGTTTCCACTGTTTAGGCAAAACAAGGGCTCTCCATATGTGATACGTCACCCGAATACCATTCCATCAAAGTCCAAGCTTGACATTATTGAAGAAAATTTTGCATTCAAAGAGTCAAATGGCACTCCTTCCCTTCCAAGCCCTGCCGTGTACCCAATCAGAAGTTTTCCACCATATACAGGGTATAGGCGTACACAGGAGAAATTGCACAACAAATTTTGGGGTCCATTTTCTCTTGTTACCCTTGTGAACATAGAAAAAATTTGGTCTAAATAAACATTTTTGTGAAAAAAGTTAATAAATGTTCATTTTTTTCCTTCCACATTCCATTAATTCCTATGAAGCACCTTAGGTTTTGAGCATCTTGGGTGCACTTTTTAGAATGGCATAAATTTTGGTTATTTTCTGTCATATAGGCTCCTCAATGTCACTTCTAATGTGATGTGTTCCCTAAAAAAATGGTTTTGTAAATTTTGTTGGTTGAAAAAATGTGAAAATCACTGGTTAACTTTTAACCCTCCTAACAAATTTTTTTTTTCATTTTCACAGATCAACGTTGTAATATTCTGTGAAGCAACTGTAGGTTCAAGGTGCTCAGCACACGTCTAGACAAATTTTTTGAGGGGTTTAGTTTCCAAAATGGGGTCACATGCTGGGGGTTTCCACTGTTTAGGCAAAACAAGGGCTCTCCATATGTGATAAGTCACCCGAATACCATTCCATCAAAGTCCAAGCTTGACATTATTCAAGAAAATTTTGCATTCAAAGAGTCAAATGGCACTCCTTCCCTTCCAAGCCCTGCCGTGTACCCAATCAGTAGTTTTCCACCACATACAGGGTATAGGCGTACACAGGAGAAATTGAACAACAAATTTTGGGGTCCATTTTCTCTTGTTACCCTTGTGAACATAGAAAAAATTTGGTCTAAATAAACATTTTTGTGAAAAAAGTTAAATGTTCATTTTTTCCTCCCACATTCCATTAATTCCTGTGAAGCACCTTAGGTTTTGAGCACCTTGGGTGCAGTTTTTAGAATGGTATAAATTTTGGTTATTTTCTGTCATATAGGCTCCTCAATGTCACTTCTAATGTGATGTGTTCCCTAAAAAAATGGTTTTGTAAATGTTGTCGGTTGAAAAAATGTGAAAATCACTGGTCAACTTTTAACCCTTCTAACAAAAAATAATGTTTCAAAAATTGTGCTGATGTAAAGTATACAATGTTATTTGTTAACAATTGAGTGACATACAGGTGCTTCTCACAAAATTAAAAGATCATCAAAAAGTTAATTTATGGAGGGGGGGCGTGGCTTCAGGCGCTGTAGATGGCAGTCGTGTGAGTGCTCAGCTCCTGTGATACTACCCATTGAAGCGACTTGTAACTCGACACAGAGGGGTTTTTTCCTCACATTTTTATTAAAAAATTTCCCTTATTAAATGGGATCTGTTATGGTTCTCAATGGCAAGAGAACATAGCCCAGCAAACATACGAACTAGCTCTTGGAAGGATGGAAACTAAACTGACCATGAACTAAACCTGCCGCACAACTAACAGTAGCCGGGTAGCGTAGCCTGCGTTTTATCCCTAGACGCCCAGCGCCGGCCGGAGGACTAACTAATCCTGGCAGAGGAAAATATAGTCCTGGCTCACCTCTAGAGAAATTTCCCCGAAAGGCAGACAGAGGCCCCCACAAATATTGGCGGTGATTTTAGATGAAATGACAAACGTAGTATGAAAATAGGTTTAGCAAAATTGAGGTCCGCTTACTAGATAGCAGGAAGACAGAAAGGGCACTTTCATGGTCAGCTGAAAACCCTATCAAAATACCATCCTGAAATTACTTTAAGACTCTAGTATTAACTTATAACATCAGAGTGGCAATTTCAGATCACAAGAGCTTTCCAGACACAGAAACGAAACTACAGCTGTGAACTGGAACAAAATGCAAAAACAAACAAGGACTAAGTCCAACTTAGCTGGGAGTTGTCTAGCAGCAGGAACATGCACAGAAAGGCTTCTGATTACAATGTTGACCGGCATGGAAGTGACAGAGGAGCAAGGCTAAATAGCGACTCCCACATCCTGATGGAAACAGGTGAACAGAGAGGATGATGCACACCAGTTCAATTCCACCAGTGGCCACCGAGGGAGCCCAAAATCCAATTTCACAACAGGGATCATTTTGACACCAAGAACGTGAATTTTGGTTCAGTAATATTTGAACTGTGTCCCTCTGAAAGGAGCAGAGCCGGAGCCTGAGGTGATTTACAGCCTGTGTCCAAAATGTATGCTGCAGAAGCATGAAAACTAGAGTGATGGTAGACTTCACAGAAGACTAAGAATACACCTGGTATTTATCCTGTCTCTGTCGGTACTGTTTTGCCTTTGAATCTGGGTTTTTGTGTTGTTTTGAGAAAAGACGCTGCTGTGGAGAGAACGGTGAGGCGCTGAAGTGGGAGGCGCCATAGTGCGGCATTAGACGCGCCCTGCCTCGGGGCTGACGCCATCTTTCTCAGCCTTCCATTCAAAGCCTCAGCAACAGAGAATACAGACAGCTCCTGAGAGACTACAGGTTGGTAACAGTAAATTTGATTTACACAGCGACTATTCAGTAACACTAAATGTGAATGCTGGATCTCTGCAATATAAGAGCAGGACCCCAGAGGAATAAATGACTCCTGGCTCTATCATTGACTTTCTCTTCCTATTCTTAATTGAAGCTACTGCGATTGTGTTTACCCGTTGTACCTAGAAAGGAACTGGGGTTTTCACTGCGGGGAAGCTACAGAGACTCGCCAACTTGTGGAACTCGGATAATTCAGCACTAGACATTTAAAGACCCTGGTTATATTAGAAGAATTACAGGACAATATTGCAATTTAAAATATAGATCAAGCTTGTAGAGCTCCTTGATAACAGAAGATACCGGAATAAGCTACTCTCATATTGACATAGAGTGGGTAAGGTAATATAAGGTGCTCTCTTACTAAGTGCTGGTAGAAGACATTGAGTTCATTCTATTGTTGTTCTGGTGAATAATTTCTAGTTCCTTTTGCTGAAGGAGGTAATAACTAGGTGGACAAGAATATTGCAGATCATTTGGTACTTATATGCACACCGACGGAAAAGTGTATAAGATTGTATGAGTTTGCTAACAATAAGTGGTCTTAAAATAGACAGGAGATTTAACCTACTATATAGTTTAACAGCTCATAGATCTGCCCTTAAGATCTAGCATTTTTGAGTGGTTATATAAACAAAATACTAAGCTTCATTATGGAATCAGGTGGAGCTAGACCTATATCTTCTAATAAAACAGGAGAACACTCTAGTAATAGAGCAAAAAACTCAAAAGGGAAAGAAACCCCACGACAACTAACATTGAACCCTACTGAAGATGCACAAAATCTGCTTAGCTCTAAAGAGGAATCGTTTATTAAGCCAGCCAAATTTTCCTCAATACCCATTTTTAATAAAACCTCAAAAAATGGAAATTATATGAATCACATAGTGTAAAAATCCTGTCCTCAAAGTACTACTAACGGTCAAAATGATGCTACTTTGGAGAGCAACACATCTGAAAGTATGGATCTCTCAAACACTGCTAAAAGGAAGGGTTCAGACTCCAGAGCCCCAGATAAGAACTTAAATGCTGATTCAGATAGCTTATCGCACAAGTTCTCCCCCAACATAAGTCCAAATAAACAATGTCCCAAAAAAATACGCTCAGAGCTTACTAGTCCACCAGACACTCCATTCCCTGTTATAAGTTTTGAGGATTTTCTCTCCTCAGATAGACAAGTAACAGAAGGCTTTATGGCGAGACTATGCAAATCTTTCAATGACTCCATTAAGTTGGGTTTCGAAGCTCAAAACAATACGCTCCAGGAAATGCAGAGTTCTTTCTCTCAAAGATAAGAAGACAACGAAAAAAGAATCTCAGAGGTTGAGACAAAAACTAATTACCTCTTAGATGAAAACACTATCTTTAAACAAGAAATTCTCACTCTGAAGATCAAACTTACAGACTTAGAAGACAGGAACAGACGCAATAATTTAAAAATAAGGGGGCTTCTGAAAGCATAATGCAGAACGATCTCTCTAGTTACGTTAAAAATCTATTTAAAAAAGCTATCCCAAAATTATCGGATCTAGACCTCACTATAGACAGGATCCATAGGCTCCCACGACCAAAGAATATTGCTCCAGACAAACCAAGGGACATAATATTACATATGCATTTTTTTGAAACCAAACAAAAAATACTGAGTTACCGTATATACTCGAGTATAAGCCGACCCGAGTATAAGCCGACCCCCCTAATTTTGCCACAAAAAACTGGGAAAACTTAATGACTCGAGTATAAGCCTAGGGTGGAAAATGCAGCACCTACCGGTAAATTTCAAAAGTAAAAATAGATACCAATAAAAGTAAAATTAATTGAGACATCAGTAGGTTAAGTGTTTTTGAATCCATATTGAATCAGGAGCCCCATATAATGCTCCATAAAGTTTGATGGGCCCCATTAGATGCTCCATATTAAAATATGCCCCATATAATCCTGCATAAAGGGTAATAAGGGCCCCATAAGATGCTCCATAGAGATATTTGCCCTATATAGTGCTGCACAAACGTTATGGCCCCATAAGATGCTCCATACAGACACTTGCCCCATATAATGCTGCACAAGCGTTATGGCCCCATAAGATCATCCATACAGTCACTTGCCCCATATAGTGCTGCACAAGCGTTATGGCCCCATAAGATGCTCCGTACAGTCACTTGCCCCATTATAATGCTGGCGCACAAGCGTTATGGCCCCATAAGATGCTCCGTACAGTCTACTTGCCCCATATAGTGCTGCACAATCGTTATGGCCCCATAAGATGCTCCGTACAGACACTGCCCCTTATAATGCTGCACAAGTGTTATGGTCCCATACAGATGCTCCGTACAGTCACTGCCCATTATAGTGCTGCACAATCGTTATGGCCCCATAAGATGCTCCGTATAGTCACTTGCCCCACATAGTGCTGCACAATCGTTATGGCCCCATAAGATGCTCCGTACAGACACTGCCCCTTATAATGCTGCACAAGCGTTATGGCCCCATACAGATGCTCCGTACAGTCACTGCCCCTTATAGTGCTGCACAATCGTTATGGCCCCATAAGATGCTCCGTACAGTCACTGCCCCTTATAGTGCTGCACAATCGTTATGGCCCCATACAGATGCTCCATACAGTCACTGCCCCTTATAGTGCTGCACAAACGTTATGGCCCCATAAGATGCTCCGTACAGTCACTTGCCCCTTATAGTGCTGCACAATCGTTATGGCCCCATACAGATGCTCCGTACAGTCACTGCCCCTTATAGTGCTGCGCAATCGTTATGGCCCCAGATGATCCGTACAGTCACTGCCCCTTATAGTGCTGCACAATCGTTATGGCCCCATACAGATGCTCCGTACAGTCACTGCCCCATATGCTTTTGCTGCGATTTAAAAAAAAAAAATCACATACTCACCTCTCTTCGCTCAGGACCCCCGGCACTTTCAATATTTACCTGCTCCTCGTGCGGCTCCATCTTCAGCACTGACGTTCAGCAGAGGGCGCGCACTGACTACGTCACCGCGCCCTCTGACCTGAGCGTCACAGCCAGAGGACGCTGATGACGGAGCCGCACCGGAACGAGGAGCGGTAAATATCGCGCACCGCTGTATACTCACCTACTGCTGGCGCGGTCCCTGCGCGTCCCTGCTTCTTCCAGCGCTGCATCTTCTTCCTGTACTGAGCGGTCACAGTTACCGCTCATTACCGAAATAAATATGCGGCTCCACCTCTATGGGAGGTGGAGCCGCATATTCATTACTGTAATGAGCGGGACCATGTGACCGCTCAGTACAGAAAGAATATGCAGCGCTGGAAGAAGCAGGGACGCGAAGGGACCGCACCAGCAGTAGGTGAGTATAATTAGATAGCCCCCACCCCCCCTCCCCTGCCGACCCCCGGGTATGACTCGAGTATAAGCCGAGAGGGGGACTTTCAGCCCCAAAAAATGGGCTGAAAATCTCGGCTTATACTCGAGTATATACTGTATATTAGAGAAAGGGGTACTTTCCCAGACCCGTATGTAAATATAAAAATCTTTGCCGACCTTTCCAAAGCGACGATGGAGGCTAGAAGGGATTTTAAAGAGGTTACCACAAAACTGAGATCTATAGGAGTATTATATAGATGGGGATTCCCCACAAAAATCCTGGTTTGGCACAGGGGCAAAATTACCCCATTATACACTCCGGAAGAAGGAATACGTTTTATTTCTTCCCTTCAGGGGGTCCACAATAATAAAGATAATGGCTGAATCTCTAAATTAATGGATACCTTGTTTCAATCTGATTCCTCAAATAATAGTGGTTGCCATTTTATTCAACAAATAGATCAGTTTAACCCCTTCCCGACCCATGACGCCACGTAGGCGTCATGAAAACCCGTGCCAATCCGACCCATGACGCCTATGTGGCGTCATGGAATGATCGCGTCCCTGCAGATCGGGTGAAGGGGTTAACTCCTATTTTACCCGATCTGCAGGGAGAGGGGGAGTGGTACTTCAGCCCAGGGGGGGTGGCTTCACCCCCCCGTGGCTACGATCGCTCTGATTGGCTGTTGAAAGTGAAACTGCCAATCAGAGCGATTTGTAATATTTCACCTAAAAAACTGGTGAAATATTACAATCCAGCCATGGCCGATGCTGCAATATCATCGGCCATGGCTGGAAATACTGAAGTGCCCCCCCCCACGCCCACCGATCGCCCCCCCCGTCCTCCGTTATGGGGTCCGGTCCCCTCCGTCCGCCTGCCGGCTCCCCCGTCCTCCTGTCCGCTCCCTCCTTGCTCAGACCCACCCCCCCTGTGCTCCGTTCCCCCCCCCCCGTGCTCCGATCCACCCCCCCACCACCCCTTCATACTTACCGATCCTCCCGGTGTCCGGCCGTCTCCTCGCTGGGCGCCGCCATCTTGGAAAATGGCGGGCGCATGCTCAGTGCGCCCGCCGAATCTGCCAGTCGGCAGATTCCTTACAGGTACATTTTGATCGCTGTGGTAGGTTCTATCACAGCGATCAAAATAAAAAAAATAATAAATAACCCCCCCCCCCCTTTATCACCCCCATAGGGACAATAATAAAATAAAGAATTTTTTTTTTTCCACTAGGGTTAGGGTTAGAACTAGGGTTAGAACTAGGGGTAGGGTTAGGGGTAGGGTTAGGGTTACGGGTAGGGTTAGGGGTAGGGTTATGGCATGTGCACACAGAGCGGATCGGCCGCGGATCGGCAGCGGATCGGCCGCGGATCGGCAGCGGATCGGCCGCGGATCGGCAGCGGATCGGCCGTGGATCGGCAGCGGATCCGCTGCGGATCGGCAGCGGATCGGCAGCGGATCCGCAGCGGATCGGCCGCGGATCGGCAGCGGATCGGCCGCGGATCCGCAGCAAATCGGCAGCGGATCCGCAGCGGATTGGCCGCGGATCCGCAGCGGATTGACAGCGGATCCGCAGCGGATTGGCCGCGGATCCGCAGCGGATTGACAGCGGATCCGCAGCGGATTGGCCGCAGATCCGCAGCGGATTGGCAGCGGATTGGCCGCGGATCCGCAGCGGATTGGCCGCGGATCCGCAGCGGATTGGCCGCTGCGAATTCGAAGCAGTTTTCCATCAGGTTTACAGTACCATGTACACCTAAGGAAAACCAAATCCGCTGTGCCCATGGTGCGGAAAATTCCGTGCAGAAACGCTGCGTTGTATTTTCCGCAGCATGTCAATTCTTTGTGCGGATTCCGCAGCGTTTTACACCTGTTCCTCAATAGGAATCCGCAGGTGAAATCCGCACAAAAAAACACTGGAAATATGCTGTAAATCCGCAGGTAAAACGCAGTGCCTTTTACCTGCAGATTTTTCAAAAATCGTGCGGAAAAATCTCACACGAATCCGCAACGTGGGCACATAGCCTTAGGGTTAGGGTTGGAATTAGAGTTAGGGTTGGAATTAGGGCTAGGGTTTGAAATAGGGTTAAGATTAGGCTTGTGGTTAGGGTTACGGATAGGGTTAGGGGTGTGTTGGGGTTACAGTTCTGGTTAGGGTTGGGATTAGGGCTACGGTTGGGATTAGGGTTAGGATTAGGGTTGGAATTAGGGTTACGGGTGTGTTGCGGTTAGGGGTGTGTTGGGGTTAGGGTTGTGATTAGGGTTATGGCTACAGTTGGGATTAGGATTAGGGGTGTGTTGGGGTTAGTGTTGAAGTTAGAATTGAGGGGTTTCCACTGTTTAGGCACATCAGGGGTCTCCAAACGCAACATGGCGCCACCATTGATTCCAGCCAATCTTGCATTCAAAAAGTCAAATGGTGCTCCCTCCCTTCCAAGCCCCGACGTGCGCCCAAACAGTGGTTTACCCCCACATTTGGGGTACCAGCGTACTCAGGACAAACTGGGCAACAACTGTTGGGGTCCAATTTCTCCTGTTACCCTTGCAAAAATAAAAAATTACTTGCTAAAACATAATTTTTGAGGAAAGAACAATTATTTTTTATTTTCACGGCTCTGCGTTATAAACTTCTGTGAAGCACTTGGGGGTTGAAAGTGCTCACCACACATCTAGATAAGTTCCTTCGGGGGTCTAGTTTCCAAAATGGGGTCACTTGTGGGGTGTTTCTACTGTTTAGGCACATCAGGGGCTCTGCAAATGCAATGTGACGCCCGCAGACCATTCCATCAAAGTCTGCATTTCAAATGTCACTACTTCCCTTCCGAGCCCTGACGTGCGCCCAAACAGTGGTTTACCCCCACATATGGGGTATCAGCATACTCACAACAAACTGGGCAACAAATATTGGGGTCCAAATTCTCCTGTTACCCTTGTGAAAATAAAAAATTGCTTGCTAAAACATCTTTTTTGAGGAAAGAAAAATGATTTTTTATTTTCACGGCTCTGCGTTGTAAACTTCTGTGAAGCACTTGGGGGTTCAACGTGCTCACCACACATCTAGATAAGTTCCTTGGGGGGTCTAGTTTCCAAAATGGGGTCACTTGTGGGGGGTTTCTACTGTTTAGGCATATCAGGGGCTCTGCAAACATAACATGATGCCCGCAGACCATTCCATCAAAGTCTGCATTCCAAAACATCACTACTTCCCTTCCGAGCCCCGGCATGTGCCCAAACAGTGGTTTACCCCCACATATGGGGTATCAGCGTACTCAGGAGAAACTGGACAACAACTTTTGGGGTCCAATTTCTCCTGTTACTCTTGCAAAAATAAAAAATTCTGGGCTAAAAAAATATTTTTGAGGAAAGGAAACACATTTATTATTTTCACGGCTCTGCGTTATAAACTTCTGTGAAGCATTTGGGGGTTCAAAGTGCTCACCACACATCTAGATAAGTTCCCTTGGGGGTCTAGTTTCCAAAATGGAGTCACTTGTGGGGAGTTCCTACTGTTTAGGCACATCAGGGGCTCTGCAAACGCAACCTGATGCCCGCAGAGCATTCCATCAAAGTCTGCATTTCAAAATGTCACTACTTCCCTTCCGAACCCCGACGTGTGCCAAAACAGTGGTTTACCCCCACATATGGGGTATCAGCGTACTCAGGAGAAACTGGACAACAACTTTTGGGGTCCAATTTCTCCTGTTACTCTTGCAAAAATAAAAAAATTCTGGGCTAAAAAATATTTTTGAGGAAAGGAAACACATTTTTTATTTTCACGGCTCTGCGTTATAAACTTCTGTGAAGCACTTGGGGGTTCAAAGTGCTCACCACACATCTAGATTAGTTCCTTGGGAGGTCTAGTTTCCAAAATGGGGTCTCCAAACGCGACATGGTGTCCGCTAACGATTGGAGCTAATTTTCCATTCAAAAAGTCAAATGGCACGCCTCCCCTTCCGAGCCTTGCCGTGCACCCAAACAGTGGTTTACCCCCACATATGAGGTATCGGCATACTCAGGAGAAATTGCCCAACAAATTTTAGGATCCATTTTATCCTGTTGCCCATGTGAAAATGAAAGAATTGAGGCTAAAAGAAATTTTGTGTGAAAAAAAAGTACTTTTTCATTTTTGCGGATCAATTTGTGAAGCACCTGGGGGTTTAAAGTGCTCACTATGCCTCTAGATGAGTTCCTTGGGGGGTCTAGTTTCCAAAATTGGGTCACTTGTGGAGGAGCTCCAATGTTTAGGCACACAGGGGCTTTCCAAACGCGACATGGTGTCCGCTAACGATGGAGATTTTTCATTCAAAAAGTCAAATGGCGCTCCTTCCCTTCCGAGCCTTACCATGTGCCCAAACAGTGGTTTACCCCCACATGTGAGGTATTGGTGTACTCAGGAGAAATTGCCCAACAAAATTTAGGATCCATTTTATCCTGTTGCCCATGTGAAAATGAAAAAATTGAGGCTAAAATAATTTTTTTGTGAAAAAAAAGTACTTTTTCATTTTTACGGATCAATTTGTGAAGCACCTGGGGGTTTAAAGTGCTCACTATGCTTCTAGATAAGTTCCTTGGGGGGTCTAGTTTCCAAAATGGGGTCACTTGTGGGGGAGCTCCAATGTTTAGGCACACGGGGGCTCTCCAAACGTGACATGGTGTCCGCTAAAGATTGGAGCCAATTTTTCATTCAAAAAGTCAAATGGCGCTCCTTCCCTTCCGAGCCCTGCCGTGCGCCCAAACAGTGGTTTACCCCCACATATGAGGTATCAGCGTACTCAGGACAAATTGGACAACAACGTCCGTGGTCCAGTTTCTCCTTTTACCGCTGGGAAAATAAAAAAATTGTTGCTAAAAGATCATTTTTGTGACTCAAAAGTTAAATGTTCATTTTTTACTTCCATGTTGCTTCTGCTGCTGTGAAACACCTGAAGGGTTAATAAACTTCTTGAATGTGGTTTTGAGCACCTTGAGGGGTGCAGTTTTTAGAATGGTGTCACTTTTGGGTATTTTCAGCCATATAGAACCCTCAAAATGACTTCAAATGTGAGGTGGTCCCTAAAAAAATGGTTTTGTAAATTTTGTTGTAAAAATGAGAAATCACTGGTCAAATTTTAACCCTTATAACTTCCTAGCAAAAAAAAAAATTGTTTCCAAAATTGTGCTGATGTAAAGTAGACATGTGGGAAACGTTATTTATTAACTATTTTGTGTCACATAACTCTCTGGTTTAACAGAATAAAAATTCAAAATGTGAAAATTGCGAAATTTTCAAATTTTTTGCCAAATTTCCATTTTTTTCACAAATAAACTCAGAAATTATCGACCTAAATTTACCACTAACATGAAGCCCAATATGTCACGAAAAAACAATCTCAGAATCGCTAGGATCCGTTGAAGCGTTCCTGAGTTATTACCTCATAAAGGGACACTGGTCAGAATTTCAAAAAACGGCAAGGTCATTAACCCCTTCACCCCCAAGGGTGGTTTGCACGTTAATGACCGGGCCAATTTTTACAATTCTGACCACTGTCCCTTTATGAGACTATAACTCTGGAACGCTTTGACGGATCTTGGCGATTCTGACATTGTTTTCTCGTGACATATTGTACTTCATGTTAGTGGTAAAATTTATTCGATATAACTTGCGTTTATTTGTGAAAAAAATGGAAATTTGGCGAAAATTATGAAAATTTTGCAATTTTCCAACTTTGAATTTTTATGCCCTTAAATCACAGACATATGTCACGCAAAATACTTAATAAGTAACATTTCCCACATGTCTACTTTACATCAGTACAATTTTGGAACCAAAATTTTTTTTTGTGACGGAGTTATAAGGGTTAAAAGTTGACCAGCAATTTCTCATTTTTACAACACCATTTTTTTTTAGGGACCACATCTCATTTGAAGTCATTTTGAGGGGTCTATATGATAGAAAATACTCAAGTGTGACACCATTCTAAAAACTGCACCCCTCAAGGTGCTGAAAACCACATTCAAGAAGTTTATTAACCCTTCAGGTGTTTCACAGGAATTTTTGGAATGTTTAAATAAAAATGAACATTTAACTTTTTTTCACACAAAATTTATTTCAGCTCCAATTTGTTTTATTTTACCAAGGGTAACAGGAGAAAATGGACCCCCAAAGTTGTTGTATAATTTGTCCTGAGTACGCTGATACCCCATATGTGGGGGTAAACCATTGTTTGGGCGCATGGCAGAGCTTGGAAGGGAAGGAGCGCCATTTGACTTTTCAATGCAAAATTGACTGGAATTGAGATGGGACGCCATGTTGCGTTTGGAGAGCCCCTGATGTGCCTAAACATTGAAACTCCCTACAAGTGACACCATTTTGGAAAGTAGACCCCCTAAGGAACTTATCTAGATGTGTGGTGAGCACTTTGACCCACCAAGTGCTTCACAGAAGTTTATAATGCAGAGCCGTAAAAATAAAAAATCATATTTTTTCACAAAAATGATCTTTTCGCCCCCAATTTTTTATTTTCCCAAGGGTAAGAGAAGAAATTGGACCCCAAAAAATGTTGTGCAATTTGTCCTGAGTACGCTGATACCCCATATGTGGGTGTAAACCATTGTTTGGGCGCATGGCAGAGCTTGGAAGGGAAGGAGCGCCATTTGACTTTTCAATGCAAAATTGACTGGAATTGACATGGGACGCCATGTTGCGTTTGGAGAGCCCCTGATGTGCCTAAACATTGAAACTCCCTACAAGTGACACCATTTTGGAAAGTAGACCCCCTAAGGAACTTATCTAGATGTGTGGTGAGCACTTTGACCCACCAAGTGCTTCACAGAAGTTTATAATGCAGAGCCGTAAAAATAAAAAATCATATTTTTTCACAAAAATGATCTTTTCGCCCCCAATTTTTTATTTTCCCAAGGGTAAGAGAAGAAATTGGACCGCAAAAAATGTTGTGCAATTTGTCCTGAGTACGCTGATACCCCATATGTGGGTGTAAACCATTGTTTGGGCGCATGGCAGAGCTTGGAAGGGAAGGAGCGCCATTTGACTTTTCAATGCAAAATTGACTGGAATTGAGATGGGACGCCATGTTGCGTTTGGAGAGCCCCTGATGTGCCTAAACATTGAAACTCCCTACAAGTGACACCATTTTGGAAAGTAGACCCCCTAAGGAACTTATCTAGATGTGTGGTGAGCACTTTGACCCACCAAGTGCTTCACAGAAGTTTATAATGCAGAGCCGTAAAAATAAAAAATCATATTTTTTCACACAAATGATCTTTTCGCCCCCAATTTTTTATTTTCCCAAGGGTAAGAGAAGAAATTGGACCCCAAAAAATGTTGTGCAATTTGTCCTGAGTACGCTGATACCCCATATGTGGGTGTAAACCATTGTTTGGGCGCATGGCAGAGCTTGGAAGGGAAGGAGCGCCATTTGACTTTTCAATGCAAAATTGACTGGAATTGAGATGGGACGCCATGTTGCGTTTGGAGAGCCCCTGATGTGCCTAAACATTGAAACTCCCTACAAGTGACACCATTTTGGAAAGTAGACCCCCTAAGGAACTTATCTAGATGTGTTTTGAGAGCTTTGAACCCCCAAGTGTTTCACTACAGATTATAACGCAGAGCCGTGAAAATAATTTTTTTTTTTTTTTCTCAAAAATGATTTTTTAGCCCCCAGCTTTGTATTTTTACAAGGGTAACAGAATAAATTGGACCCCAAAATTTGTTTTCCAATTTGTCCTGAGTACGCTGATACCCCATATGTGGGGGGGAACCACTGTTTGGGTGCATGACAGAGCTCGGAAGGGAAGGAGCACCATTTGGAATGCAGCCTTAAATGGATTGGTCTGCAGGCGTCACGTTGCATTTGCAGAGCCCCTGATGTACCCAAACAGTACAAACCCCCCACAAGTGACCCCATATTGGAAACTAGACCTCCCAAGGAACTTATCTAGATGTGTTGTGAGAACTTTGAACCCCCAAGTGTTTCACTACAGTTTATAACGCAGAGCCGTGAAAATAAAACATCTTTTTTTTCCCACAAAAATGATTTTTAGCCCCCCAAATTTTTATTTTCCTAAGGATAACAAGAGAGCTTGGACCCCAGAAGTTGTTGTTCAATTTGTCCCGAGTACGCTGATAACACATATGTTGGGGTAAACCCCTTTTTGGGCGCACGGGAGAGCTCGGAAGGGAAGGAGCACTGTTTTACTTTTTCAACGCAGAATTGGCTGGAATTGAGATTGGACGCCATGTCGCGCTTGGAGAGCCCCTGATGTGCCTGGACAGTGGAAACTCCCCAATTCTACCTGAAACCCTAACCCAAACACACCCCTAACCCTAATCCCAACGGTAACCCTAACCACACCCCTAGCCCTGACACACCCATAATTCTAATCCCAACCCTAATCCAAACGTAAATGTAATCCAAACCCTAACCCTAACTTTAGCCCCAACCTTAACTTTAGCCCCAACCCTAACTTTAGCCCCAACCCTAACTTTACCTCCAACCCTAGCCCTAACCCTACCCCTACCCCTAACCCTAAACGTGACTGAAATACGTGGCACTGAAATACGTGGCACTGAAATACGTGGCACTGAAATACGTGGCACTGAAATACGTGGCACTGAAATACGTGGCACTTAAATACGTGGCACTTAAATTCGTGGCACTGAAATACGTGGCACTGAAATACGTGGCACTTAAATACGTGGCACTTAAATACGTGGCACTGAAATATGTGATACGTGGCACTTAAATACGTGGCACTGAAACACGTGGCACTGAAACACGTGGCACTGAAATACGTGATACGTGGCACTGAAATACGTGGCACTGAAATACGTGGCACTGAAATACGTGGCACTGAAATACGTGGCACTGAAATATGTGATACGTGGCACTTAAATACGTGGCACTGAAATACGTGGCACTGAAATACGTGGCACTGAAATACGTGGCACTGAAATACGTGGCACTGAAATATGTGATACGTGGCACTTAAATACGTGGCACTGAAACACGTGGCACTGAAATACGTGATACATGGCACTGAAATACGTGGCACTGAAATACGTGGCACTGAAATACGTGGCACTGAAATACGTGGCACTGAAACACGTGCAACTGAAATACGTGGTACTAAAATATGTGGCACTGAAATACGTGATACGTGGCACTGAAATACGTGGCACTGAAACACGTGGCACTGAAATATGTGATACATTGCCCTGAAATACATGGCACTGAAATACATGGCACTGAAATACGTGGCACTGAAATACGTGGCACTGAAATACGTGGCACTGAAATACGTGGCACTGAAATACGTGGCACTGAAATACGTGGCACTATGACTGTCAGAAAATGTTCATTAAACGGTTAGGGGTGAGGTTAGGGGTAGAGTTAGGGTTAGGATCCCTTTATCACAATGATGGTGGTGGGTGGCTTTTCAGTGTGTTTTCTGTTTTTTTTTCGATAAAAATGCATGCGTTTTTAACGCAAACAAACGCATGTGCTTAAAAACGCAAGAAAATACTGCAGGTTGTATTTCTGAAAATTAACGCATGCAGAAAAAAACCGCATGCGTTTGAAAACGCGACCAAACGTGTACAAAAAAAACGCATGCGTTTTCAATGTTAAATATAGGGAAAAAACGCATGCGTTTTTTTGTGCAAAAAACGCTGCAGACAAAAACGCAAGTGTGAAACCAGCGACGCTTTTTATAGCAAAAAAGTTTTTGCGTCTCCACATTTTGAGAGCTATAATTTTTCCACATTTTGCTCCACAGAGTCATGTGAGGTCTTGTTTTTTGCGGGACGAGTTGACGTTTTTATTGGTAACATTTTCGGACACGTGACCGTTTTTGATCGCTTTTTATTCCGATTTTTGTGAGGCAGAATGACCAAAAACCAGCAATTCCTGAATTTCTTTTGGGAGAGGCGTTTATACCGTTCCGCGTTTGGTAAAATTGATAAAGCAGTTTTATTCTTCGGGTCAGTACGATTACAGCGATATCTCATTTATATCATTTTTTTATGTTTTGGCGCTTTTATACGATAAAAACTATTTTATAGAAAAAATAATTATTTTGGTATCGCTTTATTCTCAGGACTATAACTTTTTTATTTTTTTGCTGATGATGCTGTGTGGCGGCTCGTTATTTGCGGGACAAGATGACGTTTTCAGTGGTACCATGGTTATTTATATATGTCTTTTTGATCGCGTGTTATTCCACTTTTTGTTCGGCGGTATGGTAATAAAGCGTTGTTTTTTGCCTCGTTTTTTTTTTTTTTTTCTTACGGTGTTTACTGAAGGGGTTAACTAGTGGGGCAGTTTTATAGGTGGGGTCGTTACGGACGCGGCGATACTAAACATGTGTACTTTTATTGTTTTTTTTTTTTATTTAGATAAAGAAATGTATTTATGGGAATAATATATATATTTTTTTTTTCATTATTTTGGAATATTTTTTTTATTTTTTTTTTACACATTTGGAAATTTTTTTTTTTACTTTTTTACTTTGCCCCAGGGGGGGACAATACAGATCGGTGATCTGTCAGTTTGCATAGCACTCTGACAGATCACCGATCTGCGAGAGGTGCAGGCTGCTTCACAGTGCCTGCTCTGAGCAGGCGTCTGTGAAGCCACCTCCCTCCCTGCAGGACCCGGATCCGCGGCCATCTTGGATCCGGGTCTGGAGCAGGCAGGGAGGGAGGTAAGACCCTCGCAGCAACGCGATCACATCGCGTTGCTGCGGGGGGCTCAGGGAAGCCCGCAGGGAGCCCCCTCCCTGCGCGATGCTTCCCTGCACCGCCGGCACATCGCGATCATGTTTGATCGCGGTGTGCCGGGGGTTAATGTGCCGGGAGCGGTCCGTGACCGCTCCTGGCACATAGTGCCGGATGTCAGCTGCGATATGCAGCCGACACCCGGCCGCGATCGGCCGCGCTCCCCCCGTGAGCGCGGCCGATCGGCTATGACGTACTATCCCGTCGGCGGTCATGGGGGCCCACCCCACCTCGACGGGATAGTACGTCGGATGTCAGGAAGGGGTTAAGGCCAAAATAGGCTGGGTCATGAAGGGGTTAATTAATAGATGGGTATGTCACGGGTTCGTGCCTATTTTCTTTTGTCCCCAAAGTAAGAGAGACATCACTTCAGGTGATATCCTCCAGGGGAATTCACAAATTTGTATTTTGTTCTGATTCTTTCATTATTTTATTTTTTTTCTTAGTGATAAGTTTACTTTTCTTTATTCTCATATTTAGCTACTATTGTGTTATCAGACGAGCCTAGAGTAGTCCACAAGAAATTAAAAGTTATACCCTGCCCTTGTCTTTTCTCTCCTTTCCCCCTACTTGCCATCCTTCTATATAACTGTTTGAAAAGTTAATAAAAATGTTTGAAAAGAAAAAGTTAATTTATTTCAGTTCTTCAAAACAAAAAGTGAAACTCATATATAGAGTCATTACAAACAGAGTGATTTATTTCAAGTGTTTATTTCTGTTAATGTTCATGATTATGGCTTATAGCCAATGAAAACCCAAAAGTCATTATTTCAGTAAATTAGAATACTTTATAACAGCAGCTTGAAAAATTATTTTAAAACCTGAAATTTTGGCCTACTAAAATGTATGTTCAGCAAATGCACTCAATACTTGGTCGAGGCTTCTTTTGCATCAATTACTGTATCAATGCGGTGTGGCATGGAGGCACTCAGCCTGCGGCACTGCTGAGGTGTTATGGAAGCCCAGGTTGCTTTGATAGCAGCCTTCAACTCGTCTGCATTGTTGGGTCTGGTGTCTCATCTTCCTCTTGACAATACCCCATAGATTCTAAATGGGGTTAAGGTCAGATGAGTTTGCTGGCCAATCAATTGTAAACCAGGTATTGGTACTTTTGGCAGTGTGGACAGGTGCCAAGTCCTGCTGGAGAATTACATTTCCATTTCCAAAAAGCTTGTTGGCAGAGGGAAGCATTAAGTGCTCTAAATTTCCTGGTAGACGGCTGCGCTGACTTTGATCTTGATAAAACACAGTGGATACACCAGCAGATGACATCTTCACTGATTGTGGAACTTTCACTCTAGACCTCAAGCAGCTTGGATTGTGTGCCTCTCCACTCTTTCTCCTTAGGGTACCTTCACACATTGAAATTTCCATCGCTACGACGTTACGATTCGTGACGTTCTAGCGATATCGTTACGATATCGCAGTGTCTGACACGCAGCAGCGATCAGGGATCCTGCTGAGAATCGTACGTCGTAGCAGATCGTATGGAACTTTCTTTCGTCGCTTGATCACCCGCTGACATCGCTGGATCGTTGTGTGTGACAGCGATCCAGCGATGTCTTCGCTTGTAACCATGGTAAACATCGGGTAACTAAGCGCAGGGCCGCGCTTAGTAACCCGATGTTTACCCTGGTTACAAGCGTAAACGTAAAAAAACAAACCGTACATGCTCACCCGTCGGTGTCCTTCAGGTCCCTTGCCGTCTGCTTCCTGCTCTGAGTGCCGGCCGGAAAGTGAGAGCAGATCACAGCGGTGCTGCGATCTGCTCTCACTGTACGGCTGCACTCAGAGCAGGAAGCAGACGGCAAGGGACCTGAAGGACACCGACGGGTGAGTATGTACGGTTTGTTTTTTTACGTTTACGCTGGTAACCAGGGTAAACATCGGGTTACTAAGCGCGGCCCTGCGCTTAGTTACCCGATGTTTACCCTGGTTACCCGGGGACTTCGGCATCGCTCCAGCGCCGTGATTGCAACGTGTGACCGCAGTCTACGACGCTGGAGCGATATTCATACGATCGCTGCGACGTCACGGATCGTGCCGTCGCAGCGATGAAAATTTCAATGTGTGACGGTACCCTTACTCTGGGACCTTGATTTCCAAATGAAATGCAAAATTTACATTCCTTGTGGAGTGCCTTCTGGACATCTGTCAAGTCAGCAGTTTTCCTCAAGATTGTGGAGCCTACTGAAACAGACTTAGGCTACTTTCACACTAGCGTCAGGCAGAGGTTCCCGACGCTAGCGTTGTCTCCACCGCACAAAGGGGGCAGCGGATGCATTTTTCCAGCGCATCCGCTGCCCCATTGTGAGGTGCGGGTAAGTGCGGGGAGGTGGGGGCGGAGTTCCGGCCGCGCATGCGCGGTCGGAAAAAGCAGACCGTCGTGAGCAAAAAACGTTACACGTAGCGTTTTTTGGTCCCGACGGTCCACCACAACACGGCGCAACCGTCGCACGACGGTTGCGACGTGTGTCAATCCGTCGCAATACGTCGCTTAATGTAAGTCTATGGGGAAAAAACGCATCCTGCAAGCACTTTTGCAGGATGCGTTTTTTCGGCAAAACGACGCATTGTGGCGGATTGCAGTTAACGCTAGTGTGAAAGTAGCCTAAGGGACCTTTTTAAATGCTTAGGAAGCCTTTGCAGGTGTTTTTTTTGTTAATTATTCTGATTTACTGAGATAATGACTCTTGGGTTTTCATTGGCTGTAAGCCATAATCATCAACATTAATAAAAATAAACACTTGAAATAGATCACTCTGCAATGACTATTTAATATATGAGTTTCACTTTTTGTACTGAAGAACTGAAATAATTTAACTTCTCGATGATATTCTAATTTTGTGAGAAGTACCTGTAACTCTTATTTAAGGGCATAAAAATTAAAAGATTGCAAAATCTTCCCTAAATTTCCAATTTTTCACAAATAAACGCAAGTCCTATTGAACAAGTTTTATAACTATCATGAAGTTCAATATGTCACAAAAAAAGCAATCTCAGAATTACTGGGATCTGTTGAAGTGTTCCTGAGTTATTACCACATAAAGTGACACTAGTCAGAATTATAAAATTTGGCCTGATGATGAAGGTGAAAAAAGGCTTTGGAGGTGAAGCGGTTAAAAAGGATATCTGCAAATTAGAGTCAGTTTAAGGTGGGCAACTAGATTATTACAAGACATGAAAGATCTCTCCTATGATGAAAGGTTGGGCTTAAAAAAAGACACCTCAGAGGAGATCTTATTTATATGTGTGGTCAACACAAAGGACTGACACGACTTATTTCTTCTAAAGACCTTACAAAGGTCCAGGGAGCACTCATATAGAGAAGCTATTCCAGCAGCTAAATATTAAAGGATTCTTTACAGTTAACCCCTTCACCCCCAAGGGTGGTTTGCACGTTAATGACCAGGCCAATTTTTACAATTCTGACCACTGTCCCTTTATGAGGTTATAACTCTGGAACGCTTCAACGGATCTTGGCGATTCTGACATTGTTTTCTCGTGACATATTGTACTTCATGATAGTGGTAAAATTTCTTCGATATAACTTGCGTTTATTTGTGAAAAAAACGAATATTTGGCAAAAATTTTGAAAATTTCGCAATTTTCCAACTTTGAATTTTTATGCCCTTAACTCACAGACATATGTCACGCAAAATACTTAAGAAGTAACATTTCCCACATGTCTACTTTACATCAGCACAATTTTGGAACCAAAATTTTTTTTTGTTAGGGAGTTATAAGGGTTAAAAGTTGACCAGAAATTTCTCATTTTTACAACACTTCTTTTTTTTTTTTTTAGGGACCACATCTCATTTGAAGTCATTTTGATGGGTCTATATGATAGAAAATACCCAAGTGTGACACCATTCTAAAAACTGCACCCCTCAAGGTACTCAAAACCACTTTCAAGAAGTTTATTAACCCTTCAGGTGTTTCACAGGAATTTTTGGAATGTTTAAATAAAAATGAACATTTAACTTTTTTTCACACAAAATTTATTTCAGATCCAATTTGTTTTATTTTACCAAGGGTAACAGGAGAAAATGGACCCCAAAAGTTGTTGTACAATTTGTCCTGAGTACGCTGATACCCCATATGTGGGGGTAAACCACTGTTTGGGCGCATGGCAGAGCTCGGAAGGAAAGGAGCGCCATTTGACTTTTCAATGCAAAATTGACTGGAATTGAGATGGGACACCATGTTGCATTTGGAGAGCCCCTGATGTGCCTAAACATTGAAACCCCCCACAAGTGACACCATTTTGGAAAGTAGACCCCCTAAGGAACTTATCTAGATGTGTGGTGAGCACTTTGACCCAACAAGTGCTTCACAGAAGTTTATAATGCAGAGCCGTAAAAATAAAAAATCATATTTTTTCACAAAAATGATCTTTTCGCCCCCATTTTTTTTATTTCCCCAAGGGTAAGAGAAGAAATTAGACCACAAAAGTTGTTGTGCAATTTGTCCTGAGTACGACGATACCCCATATGTGGGAGTAAACCACTGTTTGGGCGCATAGCAGAGCTCGGAAGGGAAGGAGCGCTATTTTACTTTTCAATGCAAAATTGACTGGAATTAAGATGGGACGCCATGTTGCGTTTGGAGAGCCCCTGATGTGCCTAAACATTAAAAACCCCGCACAAGTGACACCATTTTGTAAAGTAGACCCCCTAAGGAACTTATCTAGATGTGTTTTGAGAGCTTTGAACTCCCAAGTGTTTCACTACAGTTTATAACGCAGAGCCGTGAAAATAAAAATTCCTTTTTTTTTTTCACAAAAATCATTTTTTAGCCCCCAGTTTTGTATTTTCACAAGGGTATCAGGATAAATTGGACCCCAAAAGTTGTTGTTCAATTTGTCCTGAGTACGCTGATACCCCATATGTGGGGGGGAACCACTGTTTGGGCGCATGACAGAGCTCGGAAGGGAAGGAGCGCCATTTGGAATGCAGACTTAAATGGATTGGTCTGCAGGCGTCACGTTGCATTTGCAGAGCCTTTGATGTACCCAAACAGTACAAACCCCCCACAAGTGACCCCATATTGGAAACTAGACCTCCCAAGGAACTTATCTAGATGTGTTGTGAGAACTTTGAACCCCCAAGTGTTTCACTACAGTTTATAACGCAGAGCCATGAAAATAAAAATTATTATTTTTTTCACAAAAATGATTTTTTAGCCCCCAGTTTTGTATTTTCACAAGGGTATCAGGATAAATTGGACCCCAAAAGTTGTTGTCCAATTTGTCCTGAGTACGCTGATACCCCATATGTGGGGGGGAACCACTGTTTGGGCGCATGACAGAGCTCGGAAGGGAAGGAGCGCCATTTGGAATGCAGACTTAAATGGATTGGTCTGCAGGCGTCACGTTGCATTTGCAGAGCCCCTGATGTACCCAAACAGTACAAACCCCCCACAAGTGACCCCATATTGGAAACTAGACCTCCCAAGGAACTTATCTAGATGTGTTGTGAGAACTTTGAACCCCCAAGTGTTTCACTACAATTTATAACGCAGAGCCGTGAAAATAAAAATTCTTGATAAGAAAGTCGTCGAGGTACGGGATGAGCACTAGACCTCTGATCCACAAAATGGCCATTAACGCTGCCATGAGGTTGGTGAAAACCCTGGGAGCGGTTGCAAGCCTGAACAGCAGGGCGACAAACTGAAAATGGTCCTGCTGCACCGCAAAACGCAGGAATCTCTAATGCCCTGGGAATATAGGGACATGGAGGTAGGAGTCCTAGATGTCTATGGAGCACAGGAATTCCTGCTACTCCATGGAAGCAATTACTGAACAAAGGAACACCATCCTGAAATGTCGCAGTCAGACCCTTTTCTTCAGTAATTATAGATCCAGGATGGGTCGAACCGTGCCGTCCTTCTTCGGCACAACAAATAGGTTTGAATAAAACCCTGTGAAACATTCCTGGTCTGGGATGGGAACGATGACACCTAAACTGAGAAGGGAGGCAATGGACGCAAAGAACCCCGGAACCAGAGAAGCTTCTCTTGGAGGATGGGATTCAAATAATCGATCTCGGTGCCACAAAATGAAATCTATTTTGTATCCGGAGGATACAACCTCCCTGACCCATGCGTCCTTTACCGAGGCGAGCAACACTTACCTGCCCAGATCTTGGAACAAATGCACTGCAGGGTGCAGCCAGCCCATAAAGCAAGATGTTAGCAACACAGGTGCAAAATACCAGATCAACAGCCACTCTCCACATACCCACTCCTGGAGGGGGTGACTGCCCAGTATACAATTGCACAATAAAGGCCCACATAGGGCGTAGTTCACACATTGGTACTGCATAGTGTCTGGTTCACAGGCTATTAGTCACGACCCTTCTTTTCGATTAGGCGGGCTGGCCAGTACACTCTCAATGCTTCCCAGTGCGAACACTCCTCATGCGAGACCGAACGTGTTTGGGCTTGGCTGCACCCCGAAAAATATAGTGCAAAAAATATACAAAAATAGTGAGGTATTGGTTGATATGCGTGATGCAATCCCCATTTAGAAATGTGCTCCACTATTGTTAATGCCATCCAGTGCACATCTTGCCACATGTATGCAATCCTTGATCAGCCGGTCGAGGGTACATACTGCTGTGCGAGATATGAGCACGTTGAGCATTTGGAAGCCCAGATTCTGGATCTAAATGTGCAGCTGGCAACACTGAGATCCATTGACAACATGGAAAGGAGTCTTCTGCTCACTGAGCAGACGCTCAATGGGATAGATGAGGGGGGGATGGTAGGATGGAGCTGCAGGACAGTGAAGTAGCAAGCTGGGTGACATTTAGGAAGCGGGGTAGAGGGAAGAGTGCCAGGGAGGCTAGTCCTGATCAGGCACAACCTAACAAGTTTGCTAAGTTGGCAGATGAGGGGGATGCCAGTACAGGGGTAGCACTGCTGCAGCCAGGCATGTCCTCTGAAAGCCGGAGGAGTGACTGCTCCAGTAAGGAGGGAAATAGGAGAGCAGGGCAGGCCAGACAGGTACTGGTAGTGGGGGACTCAATTATAAGGAGAACAGATAGGGCAATCTGTCACAAAGACAGGGATCGTCGAACGGTGTGCTGCCTACCTGGCGCTCGAGTCCGACACATCGCTGATCGGGTGGACAGATTACTGGGAGGGGCTGGTGAGAACCCAGCGGTCATGGTGCACATTGGCACAAATGACAAAGTTAGAGGTAGGTGGAAGGTCCTTAAAGATGATTTCAGGGAATTAGGCTGCAAGATGAAAGCAAGGACCTCCAACGTGGTATTTTCCGAAATACTGCCTGTACCACGTGCCACGCCAGAGAGGCAACGGGAGATTAGGGAGGTTAATAAGTGGCTCAAGAATTGGTGTAGGAAGGAGGGGTTTGGGTTCCTGCAGAACTGGGCTGACTTCTCAGTTGGCTACAGGCTCTACGCTAGGGACGGGCTGCACCTCAATAGGGAAGGTGCAGCTGTGCTGGGGGAGAAAATGGCTAGAAGGTTGGATTAGTGTTTAAATTAGGGATTGGGGGGGAGGGTATTCATTTTATAGGAGGGGAAGATAGTGCAGATAGAGACCTGGGCACAAATAAAGAAGTTGGGGGTGGTGGTGGCATGGGAAGTGGGGTTAGAAGAGTTAATAATTTAAGAAAGAATAGAGGTACAGAGAGGAACATCAAGTGCATGTATACTAATGCCAGAAGCCTCGCCAACAAAATGGACGAATAAGAACTAATGTTGATGGAGCACAATTATGACATGGTGGGGATATCTGAGATATGGCTGGATGAGAGCCATGACTGGGCTGTTAACTTGCAGGGCTATAGCCTGTTCAGAAATGACCGTACAGATAAGCGAGGGGGTGGGGTGTGTCTATATGTAAAATCGTCCTTAAAACCCATCCTGCGTGATAATATAGGTGAATTTAATGAAAATGTAGAGTCCCTGTGGGTGGAGATAAGGGGAGGGGGAAAAATAATAAATTACTGATAGGGGTTTGTTATAAATCTCCAAAAATATTGGAAGCAATGGAGAATATCCTCGTAAAGCAAATAGATGAAGCTGCGACTCAAGGAGAAGTCATTATTATGGGGGACTTCAACTACCCTGAAATAGATTGGGGAACAGAAACCTGCAGTTCCAGCAAAGGTAATCGGTTTTTGACAACTATGAGAGACAATTACCTTTCACAACTGGTTCAGGACCCAACAAGAAGGGGGGCACTGCTAGACCTAATATTAACCAACAGGCCAGACTGCATATCAAATATAAGAGTTGGGGGTCACTTGGGGAATAGTGATCACAAAATAATAAGTTTTCCTGTATCCTTTAATAAGATGTGTAGTACAGGGGTGACAAGGACACTAAACTTCAGGAGGGCAAATTTCCAACGGATGAGAAAAGATCTTGGTGCAATTAACTGGGACGATATCCTGAGACACAAAAATACACAAAGAAAATGGGAGACGTTTATTAGCATCCTGGATAGGACCTGTGCACTGTTTATTCCCATGCGGTATATACTTACTAGAAATAGGAGGAAACCAATATGGCTAAATAGAGCTGTAAGGGGTGCAATAAGGGACAAAAAGAAAGCATTTAGAGAATTAAAGGAAGTAGGTAGTGATGAGGCATTAAATAAATACAGAAAATTACCGTATTTTCCGGCATATAAGACGACTGGGCGTATAAGACGACCCCCCAACTTTTCCAGTTAAAATATAAAATCTTCTTAAAAGTCGGGGGTCTTCTTATACGCCGTATGTCATCTTATAGGGCCGGTGAATATGTGCCTTTTGGGGTGGGGAGTGGTCCCGATGACAAAGAGAGGGGGCGTCTCACAGTAAAGTGTGAGTGGAGTATAACCCCCTATTACCTCATTGCGGCAGCGTGGGGGTCTCTGTGCTGGGAGCAGCAGCTCCTCTTCGTGCCGTGGGTGCTCTGTGCTGTGGGGCGGCGGCGGCGCATCTTCTTGCAGCGTCGGGGCTTCTCCGGCATCTTCTCCAGGCCCGGAGGCAGTCCGGCAGCCCCATTGCTGTGATGCGGTGGCCTCCGGGAAAATGGCCGCTGCTCAGATTCAGATCTCGTCTCCCGAGATCTCGGGAGACGAGATCTGAATCTGAGCAGCGGCCATTTTCCCGGAGGCTGAGATGCGGTGGCCTCCGGGAAAATGGCCGCTGGGGGCGGCGCATGCTCAGATTCAGATCTCGTCTCCCGAGATCTCGGGAGACGAGATCTGAATCTGAGCAGCGGCCATTTTCCCGGAGGCCACCGCATCACAGCAATGGGGCTGCCGGTGCCTCCGGGCCTGGAGGAGATGCCGGAGGAGCCCCGACGCTGCAAGAAGATGCGCCGCCGCCGCCGCCGCCCCACAGCACCCACGGCACGAAGATGCGCCGCCACCCCACAGCACAGAGCACCCACGGCACGAAGAGGAGCTGCCGCTCCCAGCACAGAGACCCCCACGCTGCCTCAATGAGGTAATAGGGGGATATACTCCACTCACACTTTACTGTGAGACACCCCCTGTCTTAGTCATCGGGACCACTCCCCCCCCACCCACCATATGCACATTTTATCTGTACCCGGCGTATAAGACGACCCCCGACTTTTAAGAAGATTTTGAGGGGTTAAAAAGTCGTCTTATACGCCGGAAAATACGGTAAATAAATTCTGTAAAAAGCAAATCAAGGCAGCAAAGATTGAGACTGAGAGACTCATTGCCAGAGAGAGTAAAAATAATCCCAAAATATTCTTTAACTACATAAATAGTAAGAAATTAAAAAATGATAGTGTTGGCCCCCTTAAAAATAGTCTGGGTGAAATGGTGGATGAGGATGAGGAAAAAGCCAATATGCTAAATGACTTTTGTTCATCAGTATTTACAAAAGAAAATCCCATGGCAGACAAAATGACTAGTGATAAAAATTCCCAATTAAATGTCACCTGCTTAGCTTAACCCAGCAGGAAGTACGGCGGCGTCTAAAAATAACTAAAATTGACAAATCTCCGGGCCCGGATGGGATACACCCCCGAGTACTGCAGGAACTAAGTACAGTCATTGATAGACCATTATTTTTAATCTTTAAAGACTCCATAATAACAGGGTCTGTACCACAGGACTGGCGTATAGCAAATGTGGTGCCAATATTCAAAAAGGGGACAAAAACTGAACTCGGTAATTATAGGCCAGTAAGCTTAACCTCTACTGTGGATAAAATCCTGGAGGGCATTCTAAGGGATGCTATACTGGAGTATCTGAAGAGGAATAACCTCATGACCCAGTATCAGCACGGGTTTACTAGGGACCGTTCATGTCAGACTAATTTGATCAGCTTCTATGAAGAGGTAAGTTCCGGACTGGACCAAGGGAGCCCAGTGGATGTAGTGTATATGGACTTTTCAAAAGCTTTTGATACGGTGCCACACAAAAGGTTGTTACATAAAATGAGAATAATGGGGATAGGGGAAAATATGAGTAAGTGGATTGAGAGCTGGCTCAGGGATAGGAAACAAAGGGTGGTTATTAATGGAGCACACTCGGACTGGGTCGCGGTTAGCAGTGGGGTACCACAGGGGTCAGGATTGGGCCCTCTTCTTTTTAACATATTTATTAATGACCTTGTAGGGGGCATTCAGAGTAGAATTTTAATATTTGCAGATGACACTAAACTCTGCAGGGTAATCAATACAGGGGAGGACAATTTTATATTACAGGATGATTTATGTAAACTAGAAGCTTGGGCTGATAAATGGCAAATGAGCTTTAATGGGGATAAATGTAAGGTCATGCACTTGGGTAGAAGTAATAAGATGTATAACTATGTGCTTAATTCTAAAACTCTGGGCAAAACCGTCAATGAAAAAGACCTGGGTGTATGGGTGGATGACAAACTCATATTCAGTGGCCAGTGTCAGGCAGCTGCTACAAAGGCAAATAAAATAATGGGATGCATTAAAAGAGGCATAGATGCTCATGAGGAGAACATAATTATACCTCTATACAAGTCACTAGTTCGACCATACTTAGAATACTGTGCACAGTTCTGGTCTCCGGTGTATAAGACATAGCTGAACTGGAGCGGGTGCAGAGAAGAGCGACCAAGGTTATTAGAGGACTGGGGGGTCTGCAATACCAAGATAGGTTATTACACTTGGGGCTATTTAGTTTGGAAAAACGAAGGTTAAGGGGTGATCTTATGTTGATGTATAAATATATGAGGGGACAGTACAAAGACCTTTCTGATTATCTTTTTAATCAGACCGGTGACAGGGACAAGGGGGCATCCTCTACGTCTGAAGGAAAGAAGGTTTAAGCATAATAACAGATGCGGATTCTTTACTGTAAGAGCAGTGAGACTATGAAACTCTCTGCTGTATGATGTTGTAATGAGTGATTCATTACTTAAATTTAAGAGGGGACTGGATACCTTTCTGGAAAAGTATAATGTTACAGGGTATATACACTAGATTCCTTGATAGAGCGTTGATCCAGGGAACTAGTCTGATTGCCGTATGTGGAGTCGGGAAGGAATTTTTTTCCCCAAGGTGGAGCTTACTCTTTGCCACATGGGTTTTTTTTGCCTTCCTCTGGATCAACATGTTAGGGCATGTTAGGTTAGGCTATGGGTTGAACTAGATGGACTTAAAGTCTTCTTTCAACCTTAATAACTATGTAACTATGTAACTATGATATTTTGGCCAAAATACGCAAGCTCGTAACCCACGCCAAGGGTCCCCATGCTTACGAGTCCTACACTAAACTTAATAGCAAAGCCACTAGAGACTCAAGGTCTACAAAAATTCAATTTTCACCAGCAGAGAAAAAAAGGCAGCAACACTTACCTGCCCAGATCTCGGAACAAATGCACTGCAGGGTGCAGCCAGCCCATATGTGGGCCTTTATTGTGCAATTGTATACTGGGCAGTCACCCCCTCCAGGAGTGGGTATGTGGAGAGTGGCTGTTGACCTGGTATTTTGCACCTGTGTTGCTAACATCTTGCTTTATGGGCTGGCTGCACCCTGCAGTGCATTTGTTCCAAGATCTGGGCAGGTAAGTGTTGCTGCCTTTTTTTCTCTGTTGGTGAAAATTGAATTTTTGTAGACCTTGAGTCTCTAGTGGCTTTGCTATTTAGTTTACCGAGGCGAGCCAAAAAACAGAGACGGCTGCCCAGCCTGGGAGATTCCCTGGAATCCGGAGAGGAATCATGCAGAGGAAGATCTACCAGGTCTAGGCCTGGTGGATCTACCCTGCGCATTACGGAAATGCCAAAAGGGTGGTCCAGTACATTCAGGGAGAAATCAAACATTACCAATTCAGGGATCTTCCATTCGCGTTGTCAGTAGCTCCAAGGGTTTTTACCAAGATAATATCAGAGGTGACGGCCTACCTTCGCACTCCGAACACTTATCGTCCCTTACGTGGATGACTTCCTTATATAGTGGAAAGATCGGAAGACCACTGTGCATCACAGCTGAGAGATGTGAGAATCATCCCAGAAAATTTTGGCTGGATGGTGAACACTCTCAAGTCAAGGCTTAGCCTGGAGAGAATACAGTCCTTCCTAGGCCTGGTTCCAAATTCCAAACGCCACACCTGTCTCTTACCTGAGGACAAAATAGTGAACCTGGCCTTGACAGCAATAGATCATCCAAGAATGACCCTAAGGAAGGCAATGTCCCTGTTAGGATCCCTGCCATCCTGCATCCCAGCAGTAAGATGGGCCCAATTCCACATGAGCCAGCTTCAGTGGGAAATTCTGTCTGCACAGATATTGCTAAGAGGAAATTTAGAAGGGAAGGTGGAACTTTCTTTAAGGGTCAGAAACTCCCTCTCTCGGTGGGCAGAGAGTAAATTTAACATCAGGGGTCCAATGGGAAAGACCAGTAGATGACATACTTAAGGTACCGTCACACTAAGCGACGCTGCAGCGATAGCGACAGCGATGCCGATCGCTGCAGCGTCGCTGTTTGGTCGCTGGAGAGCTGTCACACAGACCGCTCTCCAGCGACCAACGATGCCGAGGTCCCCGGGTAACCAGGGTAAACATCGGGTTGCTAAGCGCAGGGCCGCGCTTAGTAACCCGATGTTTACCCTGGTTACCAGCGTAAAATGTAAGTACATACTTACATGCGTCCCCCGGCGTCCGCTTCCTGTAATGACTGAGCGCCGGCAGTAGCAGGGCACAGCGGTGACGTCACCGCTGTGCTGTGCTTTCACTTTCAATTTGCGGCGCTCAGTCAGTGTGGGAAGCGGACGCCGGGGGAAGCATGTGAGTATGTGCTGTTTGTTTTTTTTTTACATTTTACGCTGGTAACCAGGGTAAACATCGGGTTACTAAGCGCGGCCCTGCGCTTAGTAACCCGATGTTTACCCTGGTTACCAGCGTAAAATGTCGCTGGTATGGTTGCTTTTGCTGTCAAACACGGCGATACACGGCGACCTAGCGACCAAATAATGTGCAGACCTTCTAGCAGCGACCAGCAATTTCACAGCGGGATTCTGATCGCTGCTGCGTGTCAAATACAGCGATATCGCTCCCTAGGACGCTGCAACGTCACAGATCGCTGGCGACGTTGCTTAGTGTGACGGTACCTTTACAAAAGATGCGAGCAACTTCGGCTGGAGGGCACATCTGAGAAATCACACAATTCAGGGGACCTGGTCATCTCTCCAGAGAAACCAGGCATCAAATATCAAAGACTTGAGTGCTGTGGAAAGGCTTTCTTCCTTCCTTCTGGGTCGCCATGTCCGAGTCATGATGGACGACTGTGGAATATATTAATTACCAGGGGGAACAAGATTCCACTCTCTAATGATAGCAGCAAGCAGACTCTTACAGCTGGTAGAACACCTTTTGTCCCTTACAGCGCTGCATATAAGGGGGTACAAAATACCAAGGCAGACTTCCTAAGCCGCAAAAGGCTGAAACGGGGAATGGACCTTGAACTCCCAGGTCTTTCATCAGATAGGTCTATGTCCGGCTGTCCCCATGCGAGAACTATTTGCCAACAAGCTGAGCAGGAAGTTAAAAAAGTTCTATTTGCTAAACCCAGAGGAAAACCTGTACGCGGTAGATGCCCTTCAGGTCCCCTGGATCTTCCGGATGGCCTATGCCTTCCCTTTGATGATTCCAACAGTTGTGAGGAAGATCAGGGAGGATCAGGTGAGGCTGATTCTGATTGCTCCATTCTGGCTGAAAAGACCATGGTTTTCCCTGTTCAGGGCAATGTCAGTGTCAGATCCATGGATCCTGCCAGAGATCATGGACCTTCTCACTCAGGGTCCAGTATGCCACTCTCAAGTGAAGGGGTTCCATATCTAGCACCATGGAATATGAAAGGGCAATAATGAGTCAGAAAAGTTTCTCACCAGGGTTAGTCTCCACCCTGTTAAAGAGTAAAAATACGGTAACAATAAGGATTTATGGCAGGACATGGAAAACATTTCTAGAACTTTAAGGGCGGCTTCTAGGGGATAACACTCCAGTAGGTTCCATTCTAGAATTCCTGCAGTCAGTTTGGTGCTAGAACTAGCAACTAGTACTCTCAAGATGCAGTTTTCAGCCTTAGGCGCATTGCATAATTGTAATCTCGTGGCCAATAAATGGGTCTCACGATTCATAAAATCCTCTGGCAGGTCCAGGTCAGTCAAAATCCCAAGATTTTCCCCATGGGATCTAAATCTGGTACTAGACACATTAACCAAAGACCCGTTTGAACTCCTACAGGAATTCAGCTAAGTTCCTCACGCTTAATCAATTATATTGGTGGTACTGATATTGGCCCGCAGGGTGAGCTATATATAGACCCTGTCCATACGCCCTCCCTATTCACAGATATATGAGGATAGGGTTATACTAAGACTTGACCCGGCTTACCTTCCTTAAGTAGCCCAAAAGTTCCATAGGAGCCAAGAAATTATTATACCCTCCTTTTGTAATAACCCTAGGAATCCAAGGGAGAAAAGATTCCACAGCTTAGATGTCAGAAGGACACTGTTAAAATATATATCTATGACCAGTCAGTGGAGAAAAGACCAGTCCCAGTTCATAGCCTTTCAAAGTAGCAGAAAGGTGTATGGGGTGGGTATCCTAGCTTACCACTTCCAGATGGATCAGGGTGGCCATTAGTTTCTCCTACTCTACGAGTGGTGCTCCAGTTCCTGAAGGCATCAAGGCTCACTCCATCAGAACCAATGCAACCTCCTGGGCAGGGAAAGTGGAGGTATCAGTCTTGTAAGGCCACTACCTGGTCCTCACCATTTACCTTCTTTAGGCACTACAGACAGAATCTTTCCTCTGCTGACAACGTTTGGTAGAAGAGTGCTGCAATCGGTGGTCCCTCCCTAAGGTGTTTAATTTCTTGAGAAATCTCTCAGATGTGCTGTCATGGATGAAGCGAAAACCCCAAGGTTACTTACCTGTAGCCGTTTTTTCCAGAACCCATGACAGCACCCATATATTCTCCCCTCTTATTACCATATGGGTGTGCACTATAGATTGGGTGATTTTGTGATATGGTGTTGGTTATGTATATAATTAATCCGAAAGTCCTCTAATTCTATAATGCTGTAGATAAGCCCCCCGATCCGACTTGAAAGATAAGAAAAATAACTTTTATTATACTCACCCGGGGGGGGGGGGGGCAGTCCGGTCCGATGGGTGTCGCAGGGTCCGGCGCCTCCTATCTTCTTATTATCGCCGTCCTCCTACTTGTTTCATGGCTGCCCATCATCCCGTTCCTGCAGTACTTTGTTCTGCCTTCAACAGGGCAGATAAGCATGCCTGCGCAGGAGAGCGATGCCGGGGAGCCTGTGAAGCAAGCAGGAGGGCATCACAAAGAGAAGGGAGGCGCCGGACCTGGACCTGCAACACCCATCGGACCGGACTGCCCCCCCGCGTAAGTACAATAAAACTTATTTTTCTTATCTCTCAGGTCAGATTGGGGGCTTATCTACAGCATTATAGAATGCTGTAGATAAGCCCTTAAAGGCAGTTGCCGCATCTTATATCGGCCAAACCTGGTGACAGGTTCCCTTTAAAGGTGTCTGTCAGATACCTCCATTACTAATGCTATAATAAAGTGTTACAAAAAACAAAAATAGTTTAAAAAAAATAAACAACACATGTGAATAAACCCCAATTATACATCCAGACATGGGCAAAAACAACATTTTTGCAGAGCATTCAGGCATAGTTGTAAAACAAGAGTCCTAAAACACAACTGATTTTTGAAAGCTTACCTTCAGATTCCACAAAATAATCGGTAGTAAAAGAGTTCCAGTGTTTCTTGTTTTTAAGGCAAAGGGAATCAAAATCTTGACTGATGACATGCAAATGAATGTGACTGTAAAACATTAATGTAATGAGGAAAAAGAGGGCATGAAGTTATATCCTGTATCGCACATTTTATTCTAATATCAGATGAAGGGTAACCACAGTGATTTATTTTCCCAATTCACTCTTAAAGGGCCACTGTCACCCCCTCCAGCCGTTATAAACTAAAAGAGCCACCTTGTGCAGCAGTAATGCTGCAGTCTAACAAGGTGGCTCTTTTAGTTTTTGATTCCGTTATTCCCTCAATAAAGCGTTTTAAAATTTGCCCTAACTACCTGTCTGCAGACCTGGAGGCGGTCCGAAGCCTCCTCTGTGAATCTCCCAACGGCCGTCACTCTTCTCTTCTGGGGATGTGGTCGCCGCCCCCTTTGCGCTGTTTCTTCTTAAATCCGGCGCCTGCGCTGTGCGTGCCTGCCTGTGACAGGCGCAGTCTTCATTGTCCGTCATAGGTCAGATGCAGGGTGCCTGACTGCGCCTGTGCGGGCAGTGTGGCCACCCTGTTGCTGAATCCCCGCCCCGCACTGTGTTATTCATTATGCACAGTGCGGGGCTGGGGTTCCTGGGCATGCGCACTGCGCTGTTCAGACGCTCCCCCAGCTCAGACGCTCCCCCAGCTCCCCCGCTTTCCAGCGTTGTTATTTGCGGCTGCTTCATTCCAAACGCTGGCAAGGAAACCTGTATATTACGGCAACGCTGGAAGGCGGGGGACCGTCTGAACAGCGCAGTGCGCATGCCCAGGAACCCCAGCCCCGCACTGTGCATAATGAATAACACAGTGCGGGGCGGGGATTCAGCAACAGGGTGGCCGCACTGCCCGCACAGGCGCAGTCAGGCACCCTGCATCTGACCTATGACGGACAATGAAGACTGCGCCTGTCACAGGCAGGCACGCACAGCGCAGGCGCCGGATTTAAGAAGAAACAGCGCAAAGGGGGCGGCGACCACATCCCCAGAAGAGAAGAGTGACGGCCGTTGGGAGATTCGCAGAGGAGGCTTCGGACCGCCTCCAGGTCTGCAGACAGGTAGTTAGGGCAAATTTTAAAACGCTTTATTGAGGGAATAACGGAATCAAAAACTAAAAGAGCCACCTTGTTAGACTGCAGCATTACTGCTGCACAAGATGGCTCTTTTAGTTTATAACGGCTGGAGGGGGTGACAGTGGCCCTTTAACTAGTCTTTCAACCTATGTCACTCAGCCTCATCTAGCTCTTGCTTTTTCTTACAGAAAATTCAGGGATCCATTCTCTTTAGTTAGGTCTAGTGATCTTATGGTGATCCCCTGGTGATTACATGAATTTATTTTCTCAAAAGAGAGTCACCATCTGAAATGACATGTGGGGTAATAGCTACTATCACAGTAAATGACGATTACACAGCTCCTGTCAGACTAGGTTATAATGAAGATGATGACAGCCTTATAATCCATTGGAATATATAGAGAAGAATAATAACATTATTACCACGACTGACAGATGATACAGGTCCTAGCTAGCTGCCCATGCAATGCTGTGCTAATGCGTCATGGGATTTATAGAAAGCACAGAGAAATAAAATGCAGTAAAATATGTGACTCAAGATGGGGTTTAAAGATAAGCAAATAAGATGCTGAACTGCAGACAAATAAGTTTACAGTATCTGAAAGAAGTGCAGAGAGCACAGTATGGCTATAAGAGCAAGTTAGGGGAAAATATCCCTGATGTGACTTTGGAGCTGCATTACGTCACAGATTTCACAACTAATTCAGTATAAGGAGAGAGAGGAGGGCAAAGGCGAGAATACAGTGGGGAGGGGTAAATCATACCTCATACTTGGAATAGCATGGTAGCCTAGCCGAAATTGGGCTCTGCTGTGGGCTGAATGCTGCTGTGCAATCTTCTCCCCAACTGCATGCATGTGCTGTAATAGCTCCAGATGTTCAGAACGCAGCATCTTCAGGCTCGAAATAGATTGCCATGGTAGAACCAGCCAATGGTAACGTGCCTTGGGGTATTTGTCCTTAATTACTACAACTCTGTCATCTTTGAACACCTATGTTGTATAACAAGAAAATTGGCAAGGTGAACACAACCAAGCACATAGTCCAACTCATCACATTTATTACAGGCTATTGGACTGAGTGCAAAAGCTAAATGATAAACCTAGCATGCTGATGGGAGTGCGATCATTGGATCTCCAACTATAAACAGCAATATTAACCACAATCTGATTGTGATATGGCAGGGTATTTAGCAACTTTCTATTCTGCCTTTGCTTTAGCCAGTCTTTCTTTGTTTCATCGGCCAAACTGGCAACCAAAAACAATTTTGGCATTATAATATTTTTTTTTCCTTTTACAATGTTCACTGTATGAGGACTTGCAATAATTTGATTGATTGTATTGTATACAGCAAGACTACATAATTCTACATCATGGGCTTCACATGGGAATGATGGCAGCTTTCAGCCTTTGCAACCCGTGATCAGCTGAGCAGTATCGCCTGGTTTAAGTGCCGTTGTCAATCACTGTTAATGATTTAAAGGGTTAACAGCAGCTCTGATCACGGTTAGGTCTCATTCAGATGTGAGTGATTTTTCAAGTACACAAAAAATGGTCTGAGTGTCATCAGCATTTTTAATCAGCATTTGGTCAATGTCCATTTTATCCTCAGCGAATTGCATGTATGAAAAAAAAAATAATCACAAAGCTTCCATCCATTGTAACATTAATTTACACCAATTCCCATTCGTGTGCAGTCTGTAATGCTGATGTAACACTCACATGACTGATTTTTTGTGCACACAAAATAGCAAAAATAAAAAAGGGACATGTGAATAGCTGATAATGGGTACATGATCTAACCATGGAACCCATGGCGAAAAAACATATGTCTGAATGAGACCGTAGAGGCAGATGCTGGCTGGCTAAGAAATCCTGCACTTGCCCTGTGTGGAGTGCTTGAACCTCCTGCACACATTCCATCCCGCTCCATAATGGCTGTACTGCATATGTAATAATCTTCATTTTAGTAATAGACTTAGAAACAAAGAGTTTCTGAGAAAACTCAGTGACAGTCAATACAGTTACCATTAGGCAGGAGATACAAGCACATATTTTATACTCCAAGAACTCAGATTTCAGCAGCACTACATAACATGAAGACAGAACGCTATGAATTCAATATATGAGCCCACACACTGTGTGTAAGACGTGCTGTGAGAAAGAAGGTCCACATTCCTAGTATAACTGCGGGATACATTTCTCAGGTAACCACTAACTCAATGGCTGTCCATATAATTCATAGAAATCTGTTTTGGTCAAGCTGCAGCCATCAAAAAGAATAATGGAAGCATATAACCCCTAGTCTTGTAGGGAGTGCTATATAATAATCATGCAAGTGAAAATATACAGTGCAGAAATCAAGTATTTAATACACTGCCGATCTTGAAAGTTTTCCCACCTACAAAGAATGGAGAGGTCCATCTGACCAAGTGACCCATGACTCCTCTGAATCATCCAGATGGTCATTGGAGAGCTTAAAATGGGCATTGACATGTTCTGGCGTGACCAGGGGGAGCTTGTATGTTCTGCAGGATTTTAATCCATGACGACGTAGTGTGATACTAATTGTAATGTTTGAGACTGTGGTCCCAGCTCTCTTTAGGTCATTGACCAGGTCCTCTCATGTAGTTCTGGGCTGATTCCTCAGAATCATCCTTACCCCACGAGGTGAAATCTTGCATTTTCTAATAATTGCACCAACTGTTGTTGCCTTCTCACCAAACTGCTTGACTATTGACCTGTAGCCCATCCCAGCCTTGTGAAGATCTACAATTTTGTCCCTGGTGTCTTTAGATAGCTCTTTGGTCTTGGCCATAGTTGAGAGGTTGGAGTGTGATTGATTGAGTGTGTGGACAGATGTTTTTTATACAGGTAACGAGTTCAAACAGGTGCAATTAACCCCTTACTGACCTTGGACGTACTCAGTACGTCTTGGTCGGCAGGTACTTACCGACCTTAGATTTTGCGTGCACAGAGGCTGTGCCTGTGCGCGTGATCGATACCGGGCGTCAGCTGATTCTAACAGCTGACACCCAGAACTCGGTGAAGGAGCAGTGCCTGCACCGTTCCCAGCACTTTAACCCCTAAATACTGCGATTGCAGCATTTAGCATGCGTGCAGAGGGAGATAGCCCCCTCTGCACTCCGACTGGCGCAACCGCAACGTCATCATGGGGCCCCAACCGTTGCCCCGGTCTCAGGTGCTTGTGTCAGTGCAAAGCTCACCATTGTAATATATTGTGCAATGGATTTTAACTGTGATAAGGCTGGTGAAAGTCATATGATAAACTAAAAGAAAAAGGTGTTAAAGAAAAGAAAAAAAAGTTGAAAAAACAGTTAAAACAAAAATCACAAAATAAAAAAAATTGTACTGATTTATTTTTTTTACATAAATTAGAACACACACACTTGGTATCGCCGCATCCGTAAGGACCAGACCCATAAAACTGTCCCCACTAGTTAACCCCTTCAGTGAACACCATAACAAAATAAACTAAGGAAAAAACATGCTTTTTATCATATCCTGGAAAAAAAAGTGGAAAACCCGATCAAAAAGATGAATGTAAATACAAATTCTATCTCTGAAAAGATCATCTTGTCCCGCAAAAAACAAGCTGCCACACAGCTCCATCAGTGGAAAAATAAAAAAGTGATAGCAGTCAGAATACACCGATGCAAAAATATTTTTTCCATAAAATAGTTTTTACTTTGCAAAAGCACCAAAACATAAAAACACAAACTATACAAATGTACTATTGCTGCAATCGTACTGACCCGAAGAATAAAGCTGCCTTATCAAATGAACCACACATGGAACGGCATTATAAAAAAAAAAAAAAAAAATTCCTGAATTGCTGGTTTTTGTTCATTCTGTCTCCAAAAAATCAAAATAGAAAGCGGTCAAAAACTGTTATGTGTCAGAAAATGATCCCAATAAAAATGTCAACTTGTCCCGCAAAAAACAAGACCTCACATGACTGTCGGTCGAAATATGGAAAAATTATAGCTCTCAAAATATGGAGACGCGTTTTTGCAATAAAAATCATCTTTTAGTGAGTGAAACCAGCCAAAGATAAAAACCCGGTGTAAATCTGGTATCGCTGTAATCGCACCGACCCGAAGAATAAAGTCGCCTAATCTTAAGGTACCGTTACACTTGACAATTTACCAACGATCACGACCAGCGATACGACCTGGCCGTGATCGTTGGTTTGTCGTTGTGTGGTCGCTGGAGAGCTGTCACACAGACAGCTCTCCAGCGACCAATGATGTCGAAATCCCCGGGTAACCAGGGTAAACATCGGGTTACTAAGCGCAGGGCCGCGCTTAGTAACTCGATGTTTACCCTGGTTACCATTGTAAATGTAAAAAAACCCCAAAACACTACATACTTACATTCCGGTGTCTGTCACGTCCCTCGCCGTCAGCTTCCCGCACTGACTGTGTCAGCGCCGACCGTAAAGCACAGCACAGCGGTGACGTCACCGCTGTGCTTTGAGGCCGGCGCTCACAGTCAGTGCGGGAAGCTGACGGCGAGGGACGTGACAGACACCGGAATGTAAGTATGTAGTGTTTTTTTTTTTTTTTTTACATTTACAATGGTAACCAGGGTAAACATCGGGTTACTAAGCGCGGCCCTGCGCTTAGTAACCCGATATTTACCCTGGTTACCAGTGAAGACATCGCTGGTTCGGAGTCACACACCGATGCAGCGATGACAGCGGGTGATCAGCGACCAAAAAAAGGTCCTGATCATTCGCAGCGACCAACGATCTCCCAGCAGGGGCCTGATCGTTGGTCGCTGTCACGCATAATGATTTCGTTAACGATATCGTTGCTACGTCACAAAAACCAACAATATCGTTAACGAAATCGTTATGTGTGACGGTACCTTTACTCCGCATGATATATGGCATAAAAAAATAAATAAAACCAATGTTGATTCTTTCATTATGCCTCCCAGAGATCGCAGTAAGGCTCAGCGCACATTTATTCTGAACTCTATGGTATAAATTCTGTGACACACCTGTTGTTTCAATATGATCACTGCAACCCTAGATTAATTCATTAGAAATTGTATTTTGTATAATGGGATCACTTATGAAGAGTTCTGCTGTTCTGCCACCTCAAGGGCTCTCCCAGTGGGTCTTGGCACTGCCAAACCCTAACCGTAAAATCTGCACAATAATATGGTGCATCTTCCCTTCTGAGCTTTGCACTGTGCCTGAACATGTAGGGTATTGATGCAATCAGGAGAAATTTTTACAACAAACTAAAGTCCATTTTTTCCTATTAGCCCTTAGAAAAATTAAAAATTTGGGGCGGTGAAGGAAGCCCAGTTCCTCCCACGTCACCAATCCGGCGCCCCCTTTGTCTCTCAGGTCAGAAAGGGAACTGCACCTAGAGCAAATGACCGCTGGTGAGACTGCCCCGTTACCCACGCTGGGTATTCTAAGATTCGCAATCAGAGTAAAAGGATCAGCCCAAAATTAATTTATGATTTGATTGCCTTAAGGGCGCACTAGGTAATTACAAAAATATACAGTAAAAATATATCAATAGTTACAGTCAGAGTAAAATATAACAATAATAATACAAGGCTTAAAGGTACAACGCTGGAGGTCAATTTACCAGGTTGAAGGTCGCTTGTGGAAGCCGGGGGGCTCAGCGTTCCGCAGGTCCAAGACTTAGTTGCCGGGCAGCCCCTAGAAAGCGTGTGCTTGCTCCCCTCTGGCTGGCATACCGTTCCTTAGTTCATCGTCATCTTCTTCTGTTGAGTGTGTGTCACTCTCCAAGTGTCCTCAGCTCTTAAACCTTCCGTGTCCCTCCCCCCTGCAACTGGGTGGGCTAGCAATCTCCACTCTTCAGCTTCCCTGCAAGATCTGTATGCAATATCTAATAAATGGGATAACTTCTCTCAGGATGATCGGATCAGTACACGGGCAGTACCAGCGCACGAGGTTTGTTCTGCCGGTCGCCCGGGGACCAAACCCGGACCCATTCGGTCGCTGTGGGAGGCTGATCTCCATATCTCAGGTTTCAGAACTCCCACGGACCCGGGAGTTGCACTGGCAGATGCGCAATTTCTTTAGGGCGAGGGGGATATTTTTTATGAGTCTGTACCTCGGACGATGCGCCCATAATTCGTGATTCCACGTTGGAGACGGTTCGACTGGAAAAGCCATAGTAGACGTGTATCCTGTGGCCACTTGACATGCGTGCTTTAATTAAGCCCTCAGGCATCTACTTGTCCCCTGCTGGTGTGGCTTCCTCATTGAGCTTTGAAGTACCTTCTGCCTGCTACACTGAACTTAATTCCATTACCATGCTAAAAGGAACTTTATTCATGAGAAAAGGTGAGGGCCAGGAGCACTCATCTCTGCAGACCTGTGACCAGGAGACAAAATGGAGTCACGCCAACCTCATCAAACCTCCCTGCTTTAGAGGGCGCTAGGGGGCATCACATTCCTGTGTTCCCCCATGCGCCCTTCCGCACCTTCTCCTTGCCGGGACAACCCATCAGCATTACATGGTCGCTGCCTCTTCCTCTCTCTCTCTGAGGCTGTCTCTGCCTCCTCCTCTGTCTCTCTCTGAGGCTGTCTCTGCCCCATCCTCTCTCTCCGAGGCTGTCTCTGACCCCTCCTCTCTCTCTGAGGCTGTCTCTGCCGCCTCCTCTCTCTTTCTGAGGCTGTCTCTGCCTCCTCCTCTGTCTCTCTCTGAGGCTGTCTCTGCCTCCTCCTCCTCTCTCTCTCTGAGGCAGTCTCTGCCTCCTCCTCTGTCTCTCTCTGAGGCCGTCTCTGCCTCCTCCTCTTTCTCTCTGAGCGGATAGGGTACCACTAACTGTCGGTCCCTGGGCCACGCCTCCGGTGAACCCTGCTGGACCGTTACTCGGTACAGCCGTCCCTGGTCCCAGACCACCCGCTCGCGGTCTGACTCCCCGGGAGGCTGTGCTGCCTGCTCTTTGAGCATCAGCTTCCAACGCTGCCTGAAATCCCTGACTCGAGGTGGCAAGAATGAACGACACTGCCACTTCCGCTGTCAGCTCCCCGGGATCTGTCTCCTGGCCGCTGTCTGACTCGGCCGCCACTTGGTCAGAGAGGGGGAAGCCGTCGGACCTCTGCAAGGCTCCTTGGGCTCGGGCGCTCCCACTCCTGGTGACAGCGGCCACGACCGCTGTGCCCACGGGTAGCGCCTGCTTCCCTCTGGCTCCTGACCAAGTCGCCGGGTCAGGCAGACTTCCCTGCCCTCCTGACATCCCGGGTGTGGGGAACTCCTGCCCTGGGGTCTTACCTGGTGGATCCTGTCCCGGAACGCCCCCTCCCCCAGTGGCCTGTTCCTCTTCCTGTAGGGTGTTACATCTATTCTCACCCCTGTCGGCGCCACGGTCACCGCTTCTTCCTCCTCTTCGGCAGGCGCTCCCGCGTCACTCCCGTCTCCTTCCTGGCCCGGGTCCCGGCGTGTGTCTCTGCGTGCGCGTCAGCGCGCCTCCCCTCTGCTGCCTGTCACACGCCTGGTCTCCTCCCATCTTCTCCTTAGGGACCGGGCGCGCGCACACTCCTCCACTTCATCCCTGGCTACGACCTGACCCGGCAGCATTGCTGGGCCAATAGGAAGCAGCCACTTAGTATTTCAGGCCGCCCTTCCTTTGTGAAGGCGCCTGATTGTTAAGTTAATCTTACCAGAGTTCCTCTGTGTTTTGAATCTGCACTCAGGTCCATCGCTTACTCTGTCTAGTCCTGGTTTCCTGCCTTCCTGACCTGTGTTCCGTTTCTCCTCATCCTAGGAGCTCCCTATCCTGCTGCTACCGTTTCCGTGGTTCTTCCCACATCTCCTTGTGTTCTCTCCCTCGTTATTTTCTATCTCCTCCTCTGGAGCCGATCCCTGGTCCTGGCATCCGTAGTACTAGTTACCTTCGAGCTTGCTCCCTAACTATCCCTGTATGGGGGTTGTCCAATCTGGTTCGCTCGCTCGAGGGAGGTTCGGTATTACGGTCCAGTGGGTCCACTCTTGTCTTTTGCCCCCCTAGCGTAACAGTACAATCAGGACATGGATCCCGCCGGGGCCTCAGCTCAGAAGGAGTTGGTTTTTCTATGAGAAAACCAGACCCGCATTATGTCTTTTATGAAGACAATGGACTCCCGTTTGTCCACCTTACAGGCCGCGGATCCTAGTAACGCCACTCAGTTAGCGGGTCTCCAGCAAGAGTTGGTCCAGCAACGGGATACCCAAGCTCACATTTTGTCTTATATGGCCTCAGTAGATGACCGTCTGCTCGCTTTGCAAACCTCCCCGTGCACCCCTGATCCACTGCCAGTTTCTTCTCCTCGTTTAGCCAAACCTCCTCGCTATGGCGGAGATCCCAAGCTTTGTCGAGGTTTCCTCAATCAATGTCGTCTACATTTTGAGCTGCTGCCTCAGCAGTACCCTACCAATCGGGCCAAAGTGGCTTTATCGTGTCCCACTTAGAGGGAGAGGCCCTATCTTGGGTAAATCCTCTTTGGGAACGAGACGATCCGGTGGTGTCTAGTATAGCCATCTTTTTGGACACCTTACGGAGGGTCTTTGATGAACCTGGCCGTCTCGCTTCAACTACAGAATCGCTCTTTAATTTACAGCAGGGTTCCCTCACTGTCGGGCAGTACGCTATCCGGTTCCGCACATTGCCGTCAGAACTAGGGTGGAACAACGAGGTGTTGGTAGGGGCTTTTTGGAGAGGATTGTCTGGCAAGATTAAGGATGAACTTGCTGGCCGAGATACTCTGACCACGTTGGAGGATCTCATTTCTCTTGCTACGCGTATAGATTTGCGCTTTCAGGAGCGCTCTTGAGAGGCTGCTAGGGAGAGGAGACCCATTAGGCCATCATTTCTTCTGTCTCTAGACCACCTAGTCCTCGGCCCTCTAGTTCTGCCTCTGGTGCCATCCCGGAACCTATGCAAGTTGACCGGGTGAAGTTGGCTGAACGTCGTCGTAGAGAGAGGTTGGCACAGGGCTTGTGCTTATACTGTGGGGGAGCGTCGCATTTTCTTCGTTCTTGTCCTGAGAGGCCGGGAAACGCCTCCACCTAGGTCAGGTAGGAGAGGCCTCCTTAGGTGTATCTGTTTCCTCTCCACCCCTTACCCTTTCTGTTTTGATTATCCAAGGTCAGAGACGTGGTTCAGAGGTTGCGTATGTGGATTCAGGTGCGGCAGGCAACTTCATCCGGCTAAAGGAGGTGAAGAAATATCGGATTCCCGTGATCTCCCTTGAACATCCTCGTATGATTGCCTCCGTAGATGGAAGACTTTTGCAAGAGACTGTCGTCATGGTCACTGAGGAACTAGTTCTGCAAGTAGGAGCCTTACATCAAGAGAAAATTGCCTTTTATGTCTTGCCCAACTTGTCCCATGCCTTACTCCTCGGTCTTCCATGGCTTCGGACACATGAACCCGTTTTGGACTGGTGCACCGGCGAGGTTCTCCGATGGGGACATCCATGTCAAGAGAGATGCTTAGGGTCCGTTCGTCCGGTCATTTCTTCTCAACCTTCTTCTGGTCCGGCTGAGACGTCTGCCATGTCCGAATATATCCGTGAGAATCTCGCTAAGGGGTTTATACGTAAATCCTCTTCACCCGCAGGTGCCGGCTTCTTCGCAAAAAAGAAAGACGGTTCTCTCCGGCTGTGCATTGATTACCGGGGTCTGATGGAGATTACTATTAAGAATAAGAATCCTCTACCGCTCATTCCTGAGCTCTTCGACCGTCTACGAGGGGCCCGTGTATTTTCTAAATTAGATTTACGCGGCGCTTATAACCTCATTCGAATCCGACCTGGTGACGAGTGGAAGACCGCATTTAATACCCGGGATGGTCATTACGAGTACCTCGTCATGCCGTTTGGTCTGTGTAACGCACCTGCGGTTTTTCAAGAATTTGTCAACGACATCTTCCGGGACATGCTTTACTCCTGCGTTGTGGTCTATCTGGACGATATCCTCGTTTCCTCTCCTGATTTATCCTCCCACCGGAGAAGTGTTCGTCTGGTGCTGCAACGATTACGGGAGAACCGGCTTTACGCTAAGATGGAGAAGTGCATCTTCGAGCAAGCCTCTTTGCCCTTCCTAGGGTATATTGTCTCTGAAGCTGGTTTGGAAATGGATCCTGAAAAACTTTCGGCAATTCTCCAGTGGCCTCGGCCAATTGGAGTAAAAGCGATCCAACGCTTCCTCGGGTTTGCCAACTACTATCGTCAGTTTATTCCGCATTTTTCATCTGTGACCAAGCCTATCTCGTGCCTTACACGGAGAGGACTCAGTTCTGCAACCTGGTCTCCAGAGGCTGAGGATGCTTTCCTAAGTCTTAAACGGTCTTTTGAAGCCGCGCCTGTTTTACATCATCCCGAGGCAAACAAACCGTTTGTCCTGGAAGTGGACGCATCTTCTATTGGTGCTGGCGCGGTTCTGTCCCAAAGATCCTCTACCTTCCGATTTGGAGGAGAGAACTTCGCACATAATTGATCAGTCCAAAGTTGTTACTGTGGCTCCCGTAGACCTGATCATTCCACCTCCAGGCAAAACCTTCGTTCCTGAGGTTCATAGGAGGACGATTCTACGTTGGGGACATTCCTCCAAGATCTCTGGTCATGTGGGCATTAAGAAGACTCTGGATCTCATTTCTCGGTTCTATTGGTGGCCTTCTCTCCGTCAGGATGTGATCGATTTCACTGCCTCGTGTTCTTCTTGTGCTAAGATCAAAGTTCCCAGACGTTTACCTTCGGGACTTCTACTCCCATTGCCGGTTCCATCATTCCCATGGCAACATGTCGCTTTGGATTTTATCACGGATCTGCCTCGCTCCTCCGGGTATTCTACCATTCTGGTGGTAGTGGACCGCTTTTAAAAAATGGCGCACTTTGTTCTGCTGCTAGGACTGCCTTCTGCTCCCGAATTAGCTAAGCTCTTTGTTCAGCACATCTTTCGACTTCACGGTTTTCCCCTACATATTGTATCTGATCGTGGAGTTCAATTTACATCTCGATTCTGGAGGGCTTTGTGTGTTCTCTTGGAGGTAAAGTTAGACTTCTCCTCTGCATACCATCAGCAAACCAACAGCCAAGTAGAACGAGTAAATCAAGTGCTGTCTTCTTATCTGCGTCACTTCACTAACTCTCATCAAGATAACTGGTCTGGACTTCTTCCGTGGGCTGAGTTCGCCTATAATAACCATCCTAAATAATCTTCTGGCAAATTTCCATCCTTTGTTGTTTTCGCCATGCATCCCAACATTCCTTTACTGATTTCTGTCTCTTCTGGAGTCCCGGCAGCTGATTCAGAGGTCTTAGAATTTTCCAGAGTCTGGCTTGAGACTAAAGAGGCACTTGGAAGAGCCAGTGAACGCATGAAAAGACATGCCGACAAGAGGCGCCTTGATGCTCCAACTTATCTTCCGGGCGAGAGGGTTTGGCTTTCTTCTAAATATATCAGACTGAAGATACCTTCCTACAAGTTGGGTCCTCGTTACATTGGTCCTTTTGAAGTCCTCCGCCGCACCAACGATGTGTCCTACAAGCTGAGGTTGCCTGCTTCGCTCCGCATTCCCAACGCTTTCCACGTTTCTCTCCTAAAACCAGTCATTCTTAATCGTTTTCATCCTACTTCCGACTCTTCTCCTCTCCCGGTCAGTGCAGATAATATTTTTGAGGTAAAAGATATTTTGGCTTCCAAAAAGGTCAGGGACAAAACCTTCTTCTTAATTGATTGGAAAGGGTTTGGGCCCGAGGAGAGATCTTGGGAACCTCAGGAGAACATTAATGCACCTCATATTCTTAAGAGATTTTTGTCCAAGAGGGGTAGGGGAGGATCTAAGAGAGGGGGTAATGTTACATCTATACTCACCCCTGTCGGCGCCACGGTCACCGCTTCTTCCTCCTCTTCGGCCGGCGCTCCCGCGTCACTCCCGTCTCCTTCCTGGTCAGGGTCCCGGCGTGTGTCTCTGCGTGCACGTCGGCGCGCCTCCCCTCTGCTGCCTGTCACGCGCCCGGTCTCCTCCCATCTTCTCCTTAGGGACCGGGCGCACGCACACTCCTCCACTTCATCCCTGGCTACGACCTGACCCGGCAGCATTGCTGGGCCAATAGGAAGCAGCCACTTAGTATTTCAGGCCGCCCTTGCTTTGTGAAGGCGCCTGATTGTTAAGTTAATCTTACCAGAGTTCCTCTGTGTTTTGGCTCTGCACTCAGGTCCATCGCTTACTCCGTCTAGTCCTGGTTTCCTGCCCTGTGTTCCGTTTCTCCTCATCCTAGGAGCTCCCTATCCTGCTGCTACCGTTTCCGTGGTTCTTCCCACGTCTCCTTGTGTTCTCTCCCTCGTTATTTTCTATCTCCTCCTCTGGAGCCGATCCCTGGTCCTGGCATCCGTAGTACTAGTTACCTTCGACCTTGCTCCCTAACTATCCCTGTATAGGGGTTGTCCAATCTGGTTCGCTCGCTCGAGGGAGGTTCGGTATTACGGTCCAATGGGCCCACTCTTGTCTTTTGCCCCTCCTAGCGTAACATAGGGGCCCTAGACTCAGCAGGCTGGATTCACTTAGGGGCCCTGCACTGCCCATAGCAGCCCCTCCCTCCACCTCTGAGCTCTCCCCTACAGTCTCCTCACCTGTCCTCCCTGTGTGTGTGGTGTCAGTATATGGAGTACCCTCAGGTTTCACTCCCTCCTCCACTGTTGGAGGCACATTCAACACATCAACATTTACAGTAGAGTCATGACATTCTTGGGGAGCCGAACTTGGGGGTTCAGTGGCCACATACTGAGACACTAGCCGCCCCAAATCGGTCCCAAGCAATACATTGGCAGGAATATTTGACGTTACTCCAACCTCCCGCATTCCCCTCCCGTCGCCCCAGTCCAAAAACATTTTGGCGACAGGCAGTGTCGGTTCCACGCCTCCAATTCCGGAGACGGAAAGGGTTTTCCCCGGCACCAAGTCTTGAGGGGACACCACCTCAGGACGTACCAGGGTTCGTTCAGTGCCTGTGTCCCGCAGTCCCATGACCGCTGAGCGGCCGATAGTGACGGGTTGGTAATTGTCCAGGGACCTCCCACCACCCCCTCCCACATATAATACAGTGGACGGTTTCGGGGACAGGGATGGGGCCTTAAGACGCTGGGGACATACAGCCTTGAAGTGTCCCAGCTGGTTGCATTGATGACAATGTCTGGGTTCTGTGCCTGGCCTGGCGAGGAAAATGGAGTCACGCCAACTTCTGTTAGTAGGCCCGTCCAAGATGGCGGCGGCTCCCTCATCACAGGGGCCAAAACAACATTTTAGTGGTAAAAATTTAATTATTCTTTCTCCACCGCACAGTACTATAAAAATCTGTGAGGCACATGTGGTGTCGATATGATCACTGCCCCCCAAATGAATTCATTGGGGAGTGTAGCTTGTAATACGAGGTCATATATGGGGTGTTTCTTCAGTTCTGGAAACTCAGGGGCTCTGCCAATGTGACATGGCACCCTCAAATCATTCCAGCAAAATCTGAACTCCAATTTGGCGCTTTCTTCCTTTTGGGGTCCACTTTCTCCTGCTATCCTTGTGAAAATGAAAATATTTGGGCTAAAACATTAGTTTTGTGGGACAATTTTTATTGTTTTCATTTTCACAGATCAATGTTGTAAAATTCTGTGAAGCACCTGGGGGTTCAAGGTGCTCTCCACAAGTCTAGATAAATTCCTTGAGGGCTCTGGTTTACAAAATGGGTTCACTTGTGGAGGTTTTCCACTGTTTTGCACGCCAGGATTTCTCCAGACACGAAAGCCGAACACGACTCCATCAAACTCTGCATTCAAAAACGTCACTCCTTCCTTTCCGGGCCCTACCATGTGCGCAAACAGTAGTTTTTCCCCACAATTGGGGTGTCTCTGGTGTACTCATGAGAAATTGCAGAACAAATTGTATGGTGCAACTTCTGTTACCGTTATGAAAATGCAAAAATTGGGGGAAAAACATTTTTATGGGGAAAATGAAAATGTGATTTTTTTTTCTATTTTCATGGCTAAGCGTTATAAACTTCTGAAAAGCACCTAGGATTCAAGGTGGTCATCACACATCTAGATAAGTTCCTCGATGGGTCTAGTCTCCAAAATAATGGTCACTTGTGGCAGGTTTCCACTGTTTAGGCACATCAGGGGCTCTCCAAAAGTGACATGGCGTCAGCTAATTATTTCAGCAAATTTTGCATTCAAAAAGTCAAATGGCGTTCTGTACCTTTCGAGCTTTGCCATGCGCCCAAAGAATGCTTTTCCCCCACATATTGAGTATTGGTATTCTCAAAAGAAATTGCACAACAAATTTTGGGGTCCATTTTTTTAACTGTTACCCTTGTGAAATTCCACATTCCATTAATTCCTGTGAAGCACCTGAAGGGTTAAATAAACTTCTTGAATGTGGTTTTGAGCACCTTGAGGTGTGCAGTTTTTAGAATGTTATCACATTAGGGTATCTTCTGTCACATAGACCCCTTAAAATCACTTCAAATGTGATGTGGTCCCTAGAGAAAATGGTTTTCTAAATTTTGTTGAAAAAATTATAAATTGCTGGTAAATTTTTAACCCTTATAACTTCCTAACAAAAAGAATGATTAAAAAAATTGTGATGATGTAAAGTAGATATGTGGGAAATGTTGTTTATTAACTATTTTGTGTGACATAACTCTCTGATTTAAAAACATTCAAATTAAAAGTTTGAAAATTGCAAAAAAAAAATTTTCTTTTTACAAATAAACACAAAATTTCACCACTACCATGAAGTACAAATATGTCACGAAAAACAGTCTCAGAATCACCGGGATCCGTTGAATCATTCCACAGTTACCTCATAAAGTGACACTGGTCAGAAATGAAAACATTTGGCCTGGCCATGAAGGTGCAAACAGGCTTGTTGGGTAGAGGGGTAATAACAGGTAATGAGTACAGAGTAGGAGGGCTTTTTAAAGAAATACTAACTGGTCTGTGAGAGCCAAAATCCTTGCTGGTTTGTTGTTGGTGGGAAAACTTGCCAAAGCGGCAGGGTATCAAATACTTATTTTTGCTCACTGTATTTGATTACTTTTTTTTCATATTGAATCATATTTATTTTTCTTATCCAAGTAGATCCAAGACTGTGTACTGAATAATCAGTGGAACACAAGATTTTTCTGATAAATGACAAAATTCCAGCTACATGCAGCCATCACTAGCACGGATCTTTGGGGCTTCCGAAATACAATACATAGGGCACTGTAAAAGCCCCAACTCTCCCTCCGGTAGCGACTGACACCGACATTTCATTGCTTGTGCAGTTGTTCAGTATGCACGCTTAGGGATATTACCACTAAATTCATACATTTTTTTATAACTCTTCAACACTTTTCTCAGATGCTTTTCATGTTAGAGGTTGCAAATGCATTTAGGTCTGTGGGAGGGTCAGTTTATTTGCCAGTTTCTAAAGTGGGGACCAGGTACAAGGCATAATGCAGCACAAGGGCAGACACACCATTGGTGCAACCTCTGCAGCCACATAGGGGTCTGAGAGGTAAGGGGACCACTTCCACCTCCAAAACAGCAATCAAGCTTCTGTTGCTGGTGCATTATTGAACTACAAAGGGCCCATATACTGTTCTTGCACAGGGGCCCTTTTCTAACTGTGCCCATCCACTACTGGTGCAGCATGAAAATAATCTTATGATACTGTCACACAGTGGCACTTTGATCGCTACGACAGTACGATCCGTGACGTTGCAGCGATATACATACGATATCGCAGTGTCTGACAGCTACTGCGATCAGACACCCCCGCTGAGAATTGTACGTCGTAGCAGAACGTTTGAAACTTTCTTTCGTCGTCTAGTGTCCCGCTGTGGCGGCATGATTGCATCGTGTGACATAGGTGCGCATGATATTGTATACGATGTAGTGGGTGGAGAGGAGTGATACGTAGGAGCGTCAAATTCTCCACCTCCTGTGTGCTGATTGGGGGGGTACAATATTGTGCGCTCATTCGCCAGACGTACTGCCATTGTTCCCTGCCGATAAAACCGGAACTGTCGAGCGATGTATTCTGAAGCACGTTCTTTGAACCAGAACTCCTAAATCACCTGGATTCCCTGGACTTTAAACTACAGAATTTTAACGCAAGAGGTATGTACAACGCTTCAGCGTAGCAGACAGTACCCTTCAACGTGGCTTTTACCTCATGTTAACGCTGGAGTGTTGTCGATTATTGAGAGTAGGCCAGAGCATCTCAAGCTGTGAGTTGCAGCGTGGCCTATTGTATATTTTACAGCTCTAGCTGTTGCGTGGTGGACTGCCCAGTTTATGCCAGTAGCACAATTTATTTATATTTAGATAAATCGTCAAAGCATTTTGTTTGTTAGCACGTGTATTAATTGTATGTTTGTTTTCTTTTTAGCACGTATGCTGACTTCCGGTGAGAGATCTGTTGTTGCTGCTGCCCTGATGTTTGAGGCAGCACGGCTCCTAGAGGAGAGACGTCCAAAACGAAAACGTCGTATGTGGACCAGGAGCTGGCTGCTGAAAAGGTCTACATTGTCACACATGGGTCTGATAAGAGAGTTACGTGATAACAACCCTCAGGATTTCCGAAACTACCTTCGGATGTCAGAGGAATCCTTCAAGTTAATACTTGCTGCTGTTACGCCACTCATACAAAAGCGGGATACGCCGATGCGTGCAGCCGTGCCCGTGGATGAAAGGTTGGCGGTGACACTGCGGTTTCTGGCCACAGGAAGGTCTCTTCAGGATTTGCGATTTTCTGCTGCTGTTTCCAGGCCTTTACTGAGTGTCCTGATTCCGGAGACATGCGAGGCCATTGTGCAGAGCTTAAGGCATTATATGGAGGTGACTATTTTTTCCTCCAATTGGTTTTGAATGCTGTTATGTTATGTCCATATAGTGTTCAGCAACCCTCTCAGTCAGTGAAGCAGTCTGATACAATGGCTGCCTGCATACTCTGGATTGTTCACTTTGTTTGACTACTCCATACTGCGCGTCAATCAGTCTATTTATTAATTTATTTTTCCTAATTTGTACATGTTTCCTTTTCATCTTGCAGTTTCCCAAGACGGCGGATGACTGGAAGAAGATTTCTTGCGATTTTGAGCAGCTGTGGCAGTTTCCAAACTGCGGTGGCGCCTTGGATGGCAAGCATGTGCGCATCACGCAACCAGCCAACTCAGGATCCTTTTTCTATAACTACAAAGGATATTTCAGTGTGATCCTCATGGCCCTTGTGAATGCGAACTATGAGTTCGTGGATGTGGATGTTGGCATGAACGGTCGAGTCTCCGATGGTGGTGTTTTTGACCACACTTCATTTGGGGAAGCCTTGAAGAACAATCAACTGCAGTTGCCACGAAATGAAGACACAAAGGGAAACCTCAATTATGTTTTCATCGCTGATGAAGCTTTCCCTCTTCATCCACATCTGCTGAAGCCATTTGCGCAGAGAACACTCACAGCGGAGCGGAGAATCTTTAACTACCGGTTGTCTAGGGCCCGTCGTGTGGTCGAAAATGCCTTTGGGATTATGGCGAATCGGTTTAGAGTTTTCCACACAGCTATCAACTTGAAGCTGCAGTCTATAGACTTTGTGGTTTTGGCATGCTGTGTGCTCCATAACTTCCTGAGACGCCACGACACCAGCTCCTACTCTCCTCCTTCATTTATAGATTCTGTGGACCCAATAACCGGAGATATTGTGCCCGGGGAATGGCGGGCACAAGAAGAAAATTTAACAGGTCTTCAAGCGCTGGGATCTGGCAGACAGGCAGACGATGCAAGGGACTGTAGAGAAAAATACTGCCTGTACTTTAATGGTTCTGGAGCTGTGCCCTGGCAGGATCGCGCCGTGTAAAAACAAAACTTGTATGTTTAGCGTAAACTGAACAATCGATATTTTATGCTTTTGGTTTCCACAATGACATTGTTTTAATAGGCAACTCTCTTGTGTTTGATAAAAATTTTTTGCATTACTCCCGTTATTCACGGCTCTTTTATTTATATAAAGTGGTTAACTCCTTAATCCCATATGACGTACTATCACGTCAAAGTGACCTGGGACTAATATCCTCTAACGGGATAGTACGTCATGGCAAACGATCAATTTTGCATTTAAAAGTCTAATGACTGGTGGTGGTGGCCTGTGGTGTTTGGGTAATAAACCATTGTTCTTTCAATGAACATGTTGGAGCCAGCCCTAATTGAGTTAAACCTGTCCTACACAAGGCATTGTTTATCAATATACATATGCATAGGTCGGAGACATGATGTCTAGCTCAGGACCACTGGCTTTACAATGGAAACCCACAGGAGTTGTGTACATATGTAGATAATGATGGGTCACAAACAGGACAGAGGCTATTCATTCAAGATTTTGACAGTGTACACCTATATCCTCCATTATTGGAAACCCACAGGAGTTGTGTACATATGCATAGGTCGGAGACATGATGTCTATCTCAGGACCACTGGCTTACAATGGAAACCCACAGGAGTTGTGTACATATGTAGATAATGATGGGTCACAAACAGGACAGAGGCTATTCACTCAAGATTTTGACAGTGTACACCTATATCCTCCATTATCTCTATGGCCAATATTCATTTAGTATGTAGATGCACCTCTGCCTTATCACTGAAACAAAGGACATCACACAAAAGAACACAGGCCTGACCGCCAATATATCTCACTGATTCGAATGATACGTGCATTAACCATGTTGTGATTGTGATTTGGTTGCAGGTATGCCCCCCCCCCCCCATGTATAAAACATCTCTGGCAGCCATCTTGTGCATCTGGCAAGCGGACGTACAAGATGGAGGCACTTTAGGATGCGTTTTGCAAACTCTTTAGCGCTGTCTACATTTTTTTTCTCTTTTGTCTGTGCCTTGGCTCGGCTGGCCCAGGCCTGCTCCCCTAGTACATTAAAACATAACACAAAATAAAGGTAAAAATAACTGTGTTTTAAACTACAAACTTTTTATTTATTTATTTTTTTTATAACACAAAAAATATTTACATTGTCCCACGGCGGTGGGCTAGCAGTTGGCGCAGCATGCGTCCATGATCTTTAACCTGCTCCTGCAGGCGTGCTGCTGCCTCCTGCAGGCGCGCTGCTGTCCCCTCCAGCCGCCTCTACTTGGCCAGCAGGTCTCTCACGGTGGTCGATTCTGTGGATAGAAGAGGTCGGAGAACGGACGGTGATTACTCTGCAAATACGGCATGTGTGAACATACCCTGAGATTTACTATACACTCAATTTGGTCCTGTCCCAGAGGTCGAGCCCTTTTTTTTTTATTTTTATTTTTTTCCTTCTCGTCGTTGTCAAATGTGACATCCCACCGATAACCCCTCCCACTGTCTGTATACTTACGGAGAAGGGACGCCGGTTGGTCATCCCCGGAAGAGGTGGAAGAGCTGCTCACCTCCCATCCCCTCGCTTGTGCACCAGCTGCCGCAGCTAAAAGGAAGCAAATACATATATGGTTAACAGTTGGACACGCTGTGGGGAAGCGCTCGCAGTTTTGGTCACTTACGAAGGGTGGCCTCTGGTGAGAATGCCGCCGACCCGGGGGAGGAAGATGAGTGGCGGAGGGGTGGTGTTGTGGCCTGCGGTGGGGTGCTAGCGCGCCTGGTCCTTACAGCGTCTGTAATGTATACAGTATTTCAGCTCCCCTCTAATTTCCCGTATGCAGTAATAAAATTGCAATGAATGATGTTTAACATACGTGATATCCCGGGCTGTGGGCTGCCGCTGGTGGCGGATGAAGGCGTGCCTGCTGTTGCTGATGGCTGTTGCCGGCGCCTTCTCCCTACACAAACATTAAAGAACGGTAATATTTAGACACCAAAAGTACAGGGCTCCAGAATTAATAAAAATACCTATGCACCAGTGGCGGGAAAAAATAGGAGCCAAAAGAAATGTTCCCCTCTAATGTCCCGTATGCAGTAATAAAATTGCAAATTGCAATCAATGATGGTTAACATACGTGATGTCCCGGGCTGTGGGCTGCCGCTGGTGGAGGATGCTGGTGCTGGTGGCTGTTGCAGGATCCGTCTCCCTACACAAACATTAAAGAACCTTAATATGTTGACAACAAAAGTACATGGCTCCAGAATTACCAACAAATACCTAGGCATCATTGGCGGGAAAAGTTAGGAGCCAAATGAAATTTTTAGTCGCCAAATCTACGTACATATATAGAAAATAGAGATCACTCTTCCCTGTGATGCTAGACTATGCATTGGGTGGGGGCTCTGGTGTTTAATGGTCAACCTGGCCTGAGACACGTATTTTTGCATAACAAGGAAGCGCCTCACGGCAACGCGCGTCTCCTGATTCTCCCCCTCCCGGCAATCACTAAATTGTATATCTCGGTGGAGATTCTGGAACCCCTGACCTGAGCATGTTTCACATTCTTAACCTCCCGGCAGCATGCATCTCCCGATTCCCCCATACTGGTACTTACCACGCCTTGGCTCCGCACGCAACTCTGCCAGAAGCTGCGGGGTCTTATAGCGGAGGTCTGCCCACTTTTTCCGCAGCTGCTGCGCACTGCGTCGGACGCCAAACCTCCTCTCCATCATACGCCCAATGCGGCGCAGCACCTCCTGCTTGTGGAGGTTCGGGTGCGCAGGTCGACTCTCCCGGCCCTCATAGTCCAGGGCATACATTCCGTTTACAAAAAATGCCATCTCTGGCCGCCCCAGAGGAGCTGAACGCTGTCGCGCCGCCATTTTGCCCTCAAAAACGCTCAACCACCTAACCACGCCCAGAGGAGGTCCTTGACTCATGCCGCGCGATCAACATCGCTATAGCGTCTCCGTTTCAGCACTGCGTCGCGATTGTGACGCCGACTCCAGAAATACCTTTTTGGCGTTCTCGTTATCAAGCCGCAGCGCTCATCGTCCTTGTTTCAGTGTTTACGTGGCTTGGGCATCCATGGGGTACGGCTGTTGTGTCAACACTGTTTATTTGACATGTACATGTATAGAACCTTAAATTATAATGTTTACTTTTTTGGTGAGCGATGCAGCTTTGGACACGCAACGCAGAATGCAAATGTTAACGCATTACCTCTGCAGCGTTTTGTGACACATGCATTAACTTTTTAAATGTTTTTAGGGGCACCAAAAACAGCGTCGTGCGGTGTCCTCTGCACAATCGCGACGCAGTGCTGAAACGGAGACGCTATAGCGATGTTGATCGCGCGGCATGAGTCAAGGACCTCCTCTGGGCGTGGTTAGGGAAGAGTGATCTCTATTTTCTATATATGTACGTAGATTTGGCGACTAAAAATTTCATTTCGCTCCTAACTTTTCCCGCCAATGATGCCTAGGTATTTGTTGGTAATTCTGGAGCCCTGTACTTTTATTGTCAACATATTAAGGTTCTTTAATGTTTGTGTAGGGAGACGGCGCCTGCAACAGCCATCAGCAACAGCAGGCACGCCTTCATCCGCCACCAGCGGCAGCCCACAGCCCGGGATATCACGTATGTTAAACATCATTCATTGCAATTTTATTACTGCATACGGGAAATTAGAGGGGAGCTGAAATACTGTATACATTACAGACGCTGTAAGGACCAGGCGCGCTAGCACCCCACCGCAGGCCACAACACCACCCTTCCGCCACTCATCTTCCTCCCCCGGGTCGGCGGCATTCTCACCAGAGGCCACCCTTCGTAAGTGACCAAAACTGCGAGCGCTTCCCCACAGCGTGTCCAACTGTTAACCATATATGTATTTGCTTCCTTTTTGCTGCAGCAGCTGGTGCACAAGCGAGGGGATGGGAGGTGAGCAGCTCTTCCACCTCTTCCGGGGATGACCAACCGGCGTCCCTTCTCCGTAAGTATACAGACAGTGGGAGGGGTTATCGGTGGAATGTCACATTTGACAACGACGAGAAGGAAAAAAAAAATAAAAAAATTTAAAAAAAGGGCTCGACCTCTGGGACAGGACCAAATTGAGTGTATAGTAAATCTCAGGGTATGTTCACACATGCCGTATTTGCAGAGTAATCACCGTCCGTTCTCCGACCTCTTCTATCCACAGAATCGACCACCGTGAGAGACCTGCTGGCCAAGCAGAGGCGGCTGGAGGGGACAGCAGCGCGCCTTCAGGGGACAGCAGCGCGCCTGCAGGAGACAGCAGCACGCCTGCAGGAGCAGGTTAAAGATCATGGACGCATGCTGCGCCAACTGCTAGCCCACCGCCGTGGGACAATGTAAATATTTTTTGGGTTAAGAAAAAAAAAAATAAAATAAATAAAAAGTTTGTAGTTTAAAACACAGTTATTTTTACCTTTATTTTGTGTTATGTTTTAATGTACTAGGGGAGCAGGCCTGGGCCAGCCGAGCCAAGGCACAGACAAAAGAGAAAAAAAATGTAGACAGCGCTAGCTAAAGAGTTTGCAAAACGCATCCTAAAGTGCCTCCATCTTGTACGTCCGCTTGCCAAATGCACAAGATGGCTGCCAGAGATGTTTTATACATGGGGGGGGGGCATACCTGCAACCAAATCCCAATCACAACATGGTTAATGCACGTATCATAGAAATCAGTGAGATATATTGGCGGTCAGGCCTGTGTTCTTTTGTGTGATGTCCTTTGTTTCAGTGATAAGGCAGAGGTGCATCTACATACTAAATGAATATTGGCCATAGAGATAATGGAGGATATAGGTGTACACTGTCAAAATCTTGAGTGAATAGCCTCTGTCCTGTTTGTGACCCATCATTATCTACATATGTACACAACTCCTGTGGGTTTCCATTGTAAGCCAGTGGTCCTGAGATAGACATCATGTCTCCGACCTATGCATATGTACACAACTCCTGTGGGTTTCCAATAATGGAGGATATAGGTGTACACTGTCAAAATCTTGAGTGAATAGCCTCTGTCCTGTTTGTGACCCATCATTATCTACATATGTACACAACTCCTGTGGGTTTCCATTGTAAAGCCAGTGGTCCTGAGATAGACATCATGTCTCCGACCTATGCATATGTATATTGATAAACAATGCCTTGTGTAGGACAGGTTTAACTCAATTAGGGCTGGCTCCAACATGTTCATTCAAAGAACAATGGTTTATTACCCAAACACCACAGGCCACCACCACCATTAGTCATTAGACTTTTAAATGCAAAATTGATCGTATGTATAAAATTGATCATGTTATAGCTGCACACAGTCTCGGACGGAGGCATGATGGGAGTCCCTGTGGAACCACCCCTGAGTCCGCGCAGTACTGGCCCCCTCATTCGCGTCCGGTCTTCTCTCCATTCGGAGAATATGTCCCCAGAAGAGGTCTTGCCACGTACGTTTTTTAAACACGCTTAAGATTGTCACTCATTGCCTCTCTCTATGTAACCCGTGACAGCAAGGGCAGTTTCAGAGCCTCCCCCGCCACAGAGATGTTTCATTCATCCTAAACGCTACGATGGGGATGTAATCCCAGCCCACTATCGGGAGACGACTGTGTTATTAATGTTATGCTTTTTGACCCACAGCAGCCGGCGGTGTGACCATGGAGGATATAGAAGCCGGAATTGAAAGGCTGATAGACACTATGGCGCCGATTCAGGATCAGCAGAATGTGGCAATGGGGTAGCTGCAGAAGCTTTACAACATGTGCCAAATGTTGTAGGCGGGGCAAAAATAATAACAAGTGTCTCTTTGTACAGTTTATGTTGTTAATTAAAAAATAAAAAGTGTATACATACATATATATATATACACTCACCGGCCACTTTATTAGGTACACCATGCTAGTAACGGGTTGGACCCCCTTTTGCCTTCAGAACTGCCTCAATTCTTCGTGGCATAGATTCAACAAGGTGCTGGAGGCATTCCTCAGAGATTTTGGTCCATATTGACATGATGGCATCACACAGTTGCCGCAGATTTGTCGGCTGCACATCCCAAAGATGCTCCATACAAGGCAGGATGGATCCATGCTTTCATATTGTTTACGCCAAATTCTGACCCTACCATCCAAATGTCGCAGCAGAAATCGAGACTCATCAGACCAAGCAACGTTTTTCCAATCTTCTACTGTCCAATTTCGATGAGCTTGTACAAATTGTAGCCTCAGTTTCCTGTTCTTAGCTGAAAGGAGTGGTACCCGGTGTGGTCTTCTGCTGCTGTAGCCATCTGCCTCAAAGTTCGACGCACTGTGCGTTCAGAGATGCTCTTAGGCCTACCTTGGTTGTAACGGGTGGCGATTTGAGTCACTGTTGCCTTTCTATCAGCTCGAACCAGTCTGCCCATTCTCCTCTGACCTCTGGCATCAACAAGGCATTTCCGCCCACAGAACTGCCGCTCACTGGATTTTTTTTCTTTTTCGGACCATTCTCTGTAAACCCTAGAGATGGTTGTGCGTGAAAATCCCAGTAGATCAGCAGTTTCTGAAATACTCAGACCAGCCCTTCTGGCACCAACAACCATGCCACGTTCAAAGGCACTCAAATCACCTTTCTTCCCCATACTGATGCTCGGTTTGAACTGCAGGAGATTGTCTTGACCATGTCTAAATGCCTAAATGCACTGAGTTGCCGCCATGTGATTGGCTGATTAGAAATTAAGTGTTAACAAGAAGTTGGACAGGTGTACCTAATAAAGTGGCCGGTGAGTGTATATATATATATAAATATATATATAAAAATATATATATATATATATATATATATATATATATATATATATATATATATATATATAGATAGACTTTTATTCCACTTTGTTTTATTTAAAGTACATTTCTTTGTAACGTTAATTTCTGTAATCATACTGTACTGTGCACCCATTTTGTCTCTGTGATCGAGACCCACCAATCAAGCTGTCGAGATTGAAGTTCAATTAAAAATTTTTATTACAAACAAATAATTAACAAGATTATAAATTAAAAACCCCAAAGTAAACAAAGTATCACAATTCTTGATACAACGAATCTTCATTCCGAACATGAAGGCGCCTGATGGACGAAGCCATGTGAGCCGGCATGGTCGGGTAGGAGTTTGGGGTTGACGGGCCAAAGTGGGACACGGGTACATTGGGGCGTAATGGTGTCTGTGGCCAATATGGTGGACAATATGCGGACTCTGGCCGCTCCATTGGCCGGGAACAAACCAATCGTGTATTCTCATCCAAATTGCCATCCGTACCCTTATTAACAGCCTCAATAATCAAACGCTCCGTCAGAGTTCGTTGCCTCTCGTCCATTTTAGCAAGTTTATCAACAATATAGTGTCCAAACCCCTCCAACGAAGGGCTGGCACTGTTCGTCAACGCCTTTTTCGCAAGGGACAAAAGTTCAAGGGAGACGTCAGAGGGGGCTTTACGCTTCCTTGAACCTTGCCTCCATTGACTCCGGGCAGGTGCATCCTCCACTACTTCACTCGTGGAGCAGTCCTGTACACTTTCCTGTGCACTGTCCCGTGCAGTGTCCTGTCTAGTGTCCTGAGCACTGTCCTCCTGGGGAGAATAAAAAGGAAGTTATAAAAAACAAAAATAAAACGATGTACACCAACTTAACTGCATTCAAAATAAATATTCGTATGCATGTGAAAATATTGCTATATATAATTTTATTTATAATATTTATCATTCATATTTATTTAAAAATTTGCACTCCACTCTTGAGACTAGTAGGGGAACCTGATTACCAATTTTGGGTCGGAATAGTAACAGCGAGAAAACTTATCTGTTGCTGGAAGCAATACTATTTTAAATTTGTTTTGAAGGTATGGGTAGTTTTGCAGGTATGTGTTATGAAGGTCGCCACTTAATACTTTTCTGCGACAAGGTAACTTATCTGTACAGGAAAATGTTAAAACATTCAAATTGATGCTATAATCTGATGGATAAAACACAAAATACTGATAAATTATATATAATTATAGGCCACATTGGTGAACCAGTGGTGCAAAGAGGTACTTACTTGTTGCCCTTGTGAGTCCAGCTGGACGAGGTTCTCAGCTACTGTAGGTTCCACAGGTGCCAACAAGCGCAAACACGTAGATGCTCGTGGCACCTCTTGGTCCCGAAGAAAATTCAGGTGCTGAAAGTACCAGAGCTTTGGCACGTACACCTCTTCCGTTGATGCCCCGGACTTGGAAGTGTGCAGGACCTTATTGAGCTCCTTCCTCCACACCGTGCGCAGCGCCTGAATTTTCTTCTTCACTATTGCTTCGGTAGCTTGCTCTTCCGGTGCATGGAGATTGTAAAATGCTATTAGGTTAGCATATCCGGCCTTACGCTTTTCCCTGTTTGAATACTCTGGAGATTTTATCCTCCAAAGGCAGGGAAAAGACTGGTAAATCTCCAGGAACTCGCGGATGAACTCAATATGATTTGACATCTGAAAAATAAAATAAAAAAAAGTTAGGCGTTTGACAAATAATACATTAAAACAGCAACAGGGGGACAAAACAAAAAAGTTTCACAGAGGTGCAAACGCACCTTTAAAAACAGCAGTCATTTTTCCATCCGCCACACCCTAGCCCACCATAACCCAAAACAGTGTACCACCAGCTTCACAACAGCGGCGGCACAAAGCGCTCATGCCGACCATACATTGTTCCATCTGCGACGCCCAAGCGCTCTCCATACCGCGAAGCAGCGGTGAAAATCGTGCCTAGTCCCATCCAAAACGCCCCAGCCCACCCAAAACAGCGTACCATCCACTTCACTACAGCAGCTGCATAAAGCGCTCATGTGGACCATACATCGTTCCATCTACAACGCCCAAGCGCTTTAACATACCTCGAAGCAGCGGTGTAGTTGAATAGTTTTGGAAATGCAGAATCAAACGTCCAGGTCCACCAAGTGTCCAAGTACAAAGGTCCACCAAGTGTCCAAGTACAAAGTGAAGAAGGTAATTTATTGCAAAGTTATTTAAAGCCGAGGTGGCGTCGAGAACAATAGCGCTCAGGTGACAATTTTTCCAACCAATGTGTGCACAGTAACCAATGACCAATCAGCGCACTAAAGGTATAGTCAGCTAGCAGCACAGAACACCCCTCGTAAACAACGTCACGCATAGATTATGCAAATGTGCTCTGAATCGTGAGAGCACCTCCTGTGTGACATGCCCGTACGACTGTCCCGTACGACTTCAACATCGCAAATACGTCATGAAATTATCGTTCCAAAGCCGTGTATTGCAACGTGTGACCGCAGCGTACGACGCTCAGTACGATACTCAAGCGACGCTGCAACGTCACGGATCGTACCGTCGTAGCGATCAAAGTGCCACTGTGTGACAGTACCCTTACTCACTGTGCTGCCTCCTGGGCTCAACTACAATGCTTTGTCTGCTTGTAAGCCTCTCCAAAACCATGCGCCTACTGTTAGCTCCTAAGCAGTAGGTCTTCTGATATCTACACATCAAATAAGTGTGCAGTCATTGTCTGTGCAGGTCTTCCAGAGACCTATGACAATGGCAGCTTGTAAACAAATTGGTCAAGAAAACTAAAGATGACTGAAAAAGAAATAAAGGGGTGGAGGATTGAGCTACAAACAAATGCATATAAAAAATGACGGCACTATGTACTGACAGCTCTTAGGTGCAGACAAGTTTTACTAAATAAAAGTACCCAAAACCTAGTATACACACCATAGCAAGTAGTATGCCAAGTACAATAAAGTATTGTTATTTCAGGTAGCAGCTTCTTGGGTGTTTCCATCCTCTTTAAAGAGTTTGTTGTGCAAATTAAGAGTAATGTATTCATTTTCACCCAAATAGTTTTGATAAATAGTCACAACCAGCATCCAGGCATAAATACAATGACCGCGATTTACCAAAGCGATTACGCTCTGATGACCTTTGGCGTACCTTACCCCAGTAATCTTATGTAAAATTATTGACGTATCGCATCGCACGGAGGCACACACCATTTTTCAGAAGTGCCTGATTCATTAAGGCTAGCTTCACACTAGCGTTCGTCAGGGCTGCTGACTTCCTCTGTTAAGCCCCCGCCTACTGGTGCCTCATCCTTCAGCTCCGCCTACATCAGCATGCATCCTGCATACCCAATCTTTAACATTGGGTACGCAGGCCATGCAGATGTATGCAGTTGCCTCTGCATGCGCACCGACCGCAACAAAATGCAACATGTTGTGTTCGACACAGGTCAGCGCAGCGTCAAGACGACGCAAGCAGAGGCATCCACAAACATCTGCATGGCCTGCGTACCCAATGTTAAAGATAGGGTACGCAGGGCACATGCCGACTTAGGCGGAGCTGAAGGAAGAGGTGTGGCAGTGGGCGGGGCTTAACAAAGGAAGTCCGCAGCCCTGCCGAACGCTAGGTGTGAAGCTAGCCAAAGAAGCATACACCTGTTAATGAAACAGGAGCCTCGCACTCCAGCATCCTCCTCATCAAGACCAGCATGAACTTCACCGGTGACTCGGGACCATAATTTCCAAATAGCCCTCTAGATTTGGCTTCTTATAACTGCAAAACTAAACTATCCCATATAAATGAAATACACCCTCAGGCTTCTTTCATACAGTAAACATAACACTAAGGTCATATGCATCTTCCCAGTAAAAGAAGAGAACCATGCTATAATAGATATCAAAAAGTATAAGTTTATTAGGGAAAAACTTCACGCAATGTGAGAGGATGTGATCACTGAGCTAGCCTGTACTGATGTGATGATTGACGTGCAGTGAGCTGTTCTAATTAGCACACCGATGACAGCGGTGTGTTCCGGTCCCTTTTTCTAGCACAGAGTGGCGAAACTGAGGAGAGGGAGTATGTCAAAAGTGAGCTGAACAGGGGATCCAAGATGGCACCGCGGTGCCTGCACCCAAAGTGAAACAAGGACAGGCAGCCATACATCAAAAAGAAGCTGCGGCCAGACTGCAGCGGTCCACCTCTCTGGATTATGGAAGGAGCTCCAGAGTAGAACCAACGCAGTTAGCACACAACCAGGCTCAGCAAGGAAAAAGATCTGCACAATCAGCACAGCAAGGTATGATTAACACCCTGCATACTGTTAATGAGGACTCTGACGTAAGTCAAGCTGCAGGGCTAAAGTAGCAGGGATCTCCACAGAAAGAGTGGGACTGCTGTCCCTGTTCAGTGACTAAAAAGCTCACTCTCACTGATGTAATGTCAGCAATAGGGATAATGCAATAAATTTCTGAATAATATTGTATTCCAAGTGGGGTGCATTAAAGAGGAGGTGGCCATTGTGAGACATAATCTACGGAAACCGGCTGAAAGAACCATTGAATTAGAGGAGAGAGTGAAATGGATGATATGCTCTGGTCTATGAAAAAGAACGTACAACAATATGGAAGAGCCTTAGCAATTATTCGTGCACAACAGGATGATCTGGAGAACCGGTTACACCAGAATAATATACGTTTGATGTTTTAACATGACACAGCAAAGGGAAATAGGTCTATTGAATTCTTTGGAGACTGGATACTAAAAACATTTGGGAAAGTGTAGCGTCTGCCAGCATCTTCGCATAGTTCCTTCTCCCAATCATGCGGGGACGCTGGCTTACTCACCGCCACGGCCCCAACGTGGTCCTCAACGTGCTCCTGCTTCCTCGGTTGTGTGTGCGCCATCGGGAACTGCCTAGTACAACCCTGCTTTTAAAGGGACAGCGCGTGCACATGATAAAATGCCCCCAGTTGTCAGCTGGGAGGCATCTAGTTAATGTTAACACCTGCTAGATGTCTCCTAGCCAATAGCTGTGACGCATCTTGTATAAAACAGGACCCTCCCCTACTGGGAGGTGTCTGAGCAACCTCTATAGTTACTGTTAGGTGGTTTAGTGTGTGCAACTATTTTGCCAGGTCCCCCCGTCCCTAGTCTGTTAATGTTTACCATATCCTGTGTCCCGTTAGTCCACTACAGTCTTTGTTCCTGTGTCCACTTCAGCGGTGTCCATATCCTTAAACCGCTTTGGCAGTACCTGAAATGTTTCCCGAGACCAGTGTGTCTAACTGGTCCCTGTGGCCATCCTGTTGGCACAGTCTGAACCTGTCCCTGTGGCCGTCCCGTCCGCTATCTGGAGACTGCACAGTCCAAACTTTTCCCAGTGACTGTCCTGCCTTTTGTCTATAGAAATCTGGATTAACGACTTAGATCAGTTGCTACAGCTGGACACCGTCCTGGAGTGGCACCTGGCGGCTACCTGCCGCACAAGCCTGACCTCACCACTAGAGGTTCCAGTGAACACCAAGGTAGCTGCTTAGTCAAGTGCCTTCCAGGGTAAGTCCGGCCTGTGGCACAGTGGGTCCATGAACCACATGCGTGCATAACAGAGATATAATCTGACCCCACTATTTGCTATAGAACGTGCCTATCGTGTTCCAAATAGACCAGTGATCATGAAGATCCTACACTACATAGACAGGGATATAATACTCTACATGGCGAGAAATATTTCTGACTTATCAGTGGATGGACACAACATCTCCTTATTTCCTGATTATTAAGTTGAGGTCCAGAAAAAAAAAAAGCCCAGCTCCTGGACATTAATCGGAGACTTTGCCAAATAAACAACTCTCCGGTTGTTGGAGAGGTAATAACAGGGTTCAACAACAGTGTACGTCTTGAGAAATATGTTTACCAGAAAACCATTTCCCTTCACTTGCTCTGAGGGCATGAAGTGAGGCGGAAGAAGC